>NW_026000103.1:1118746-1186741 GCF_001458135.2 Marmota marmota marmota
GTATGGGAGGGAGAGAGAGAGAGAGAGAGAGGAGGGAGGGAGGGAGGGAAAGAATATTAAGTCATTAGCACTTCATCATTGGGGTCTCCTTGTACACACAACTGTTCTCATCTGGTTCCAAATGATTCTGAGTCTCTAATGAAACTGAAGCCCTAGCTGATGCCTGATGAGTCTGATGAGACTTGGGTGGACAGTCTAACTAAACTGTGCCTGGACTTCTGACCAAAGAAATTGTGAGACAATAGATGTGGGTATTGATTAAAGATACTAAATTTGTGGTAGTCTGTTATATTGCACAGCTGGGCACTAAAAGATATGGGCTCCTTTTCTTGGACCAATGCTATATGAAATTGAGTAAGTTACTTTGCCACATCCAGCATTATAACTTCATAGGATGTTAGAACTCCAGAGAGATTACTATGACAGTTTATCTCTATCATAATTATTTTTCTGCTAATCCACAAAATCCATTAATCTAAAAAGTCTTGACAATGTTACAGATTTGAAGTATAAACTCTTCTGGGATGGTTTTCAATGCTGTCCATGCATGTGTGTGCACATGTGTGTGTGCATGCGCATACACACACAGTAATTTTGTGGTGGTAGAAATTTATCTGATGGAGTCATAGTGGTTGATGGGGCATTTAGAAATCTTGAGGAGTGTAGATTAGTGTAGCAACGTCTAATTACAGACCAGAGACATAACAAGGGTTCTTTTATCAGGGATCAAATCAAAGCCACAATTGCTAAGTGGACAAATCTGAAACAGAATTCATAGATATTTTGATGTTGGTTGTCACAAATGAGTGGATGGATTTGGAGATCTAGGTTCTCATGGCAGTGGCTTGCAGTACCTTTTTCTGCTATTAATTTCCTCCTGTAAACCTTTGGGATCTCATGTCTGGTTATGTGGTATGCCTCCTCCTTCCTGTGGCAGTCCTCTGTGGTAGCTAGGAAATGTTTACCCTAATCCACAGATCATACACAGAGAAGGTAATATAGCTTGCCTAGAGCAACATAGGAAATAAACCTGGGGCTTCTAATGTCTAGCTGCCTGTTTCCTTTGAGCTCATTGGAAAAGGGATATAATTGACTTAACAAAATGTGTGGGGAATGCAAAAGTGGGAGGTGTTGAAATTTCCAGTGAAGATAGAAAAGCAACACAAAAGCAAATCAAGATCAGGAATATAGGCAGGAAATAGCCAGATGTGATTCAAATTGGAGAAAGGGAAGCCAAAACATCTGGGAAACAATAATTTGAAACAGATATTTCCCAGGAGAGAGCAATCTGGAAAGCAGTAGTGTGGTGAGAGACCTGGGCAGCACTGTTAAGACAAATGGGGTCTCTAGCGCTTGTGCGGTGGCCAAAACTGGCCATGTTGGGTTTGGAAGCCACAGCTGGAGAGAGTCCATTGTAATTCTGTCAGTCTATGAATCTGAAACTGGTCTCTTTCAATCCTTCCTGGCTGTGCATTCAGATCCCTCTTACTAGAAGGGAAGAACATAGGCAGTGTTCTGCTAATTAAGAGAGGGTACTGGGAAGATGATTCTCTCAGTTCTCAGGGCAGTTGGGTATGATCTCCAGTTTCAGGCTTTGACCAGTGACTTTGTTTACCTCAAGTTAATTAAAGTTTTGTCATGAACTTAGTATGTCATTAAAAAAAATGGGACCTATGGACCTAGAAGATCCATACCCCAGCACTAGCTTATTCTTCTTCCTAAATTTTCCTATCGATTGAAAAAAATTTCTATCAAAGAGTTGCAAACATGCAGAGCAGAGCACTCATAATAGGATTACAGCTCAATGAATTATACAGAGTGAACACATCTGTAAGCAGCACCAGTGTAAGATGTTGAATGTCACCAGGATTCTGGAAACACCATGTTATGATTTAGATATTAGGGGTCCCCCAAAATCTCAGGTGTTTGACAATGCAAGAACATTCAGAGGTGAAATGATTGTTTATAAGAGCCTTAATCCAATTAGTGAATTAATTCCCTAATGGGGATTAATTGAGTGGTAACTGAAGGTAGGTAGGGTGTGGCTAAAGGGGGTGGGTCATTAGAGCTGTGCCTATTTTATATCTGGCAAGTGGAGTGAGTTCTCTCTGCTTTCTGATCATCATGTGAGCTGCTTTGCTCAACTACACTTTTCCTCTATGAGTTTCTGCCTCACCTTGAGCCCAAAGGAATGGAGCTAGCTGTCAATGGACTGAGACCTCTGAAACTGTGAGCCCCCAAATAAACTTTTCTTCCTCTAAAATAGTTCTTGTCAGGTCTTTTAGTCACAGCAGTGAAAAAGCTGAATAAAACATGCCACTCCCCTCCATATAACCTCTTTCTAACGGCTACTAATCCTCTTCAAGGGCAACTACTAAACTGACTTATAACAATTCAGTTAGACCAGTTTTTAAATTTTATATAAATGGAATCATGAAGTTGGCAATTTCTATTTCTGACTTTTTTGACTTAACCTTATGAGTTTGACGAATGTTGCATGTACATTACAGATTTTTTCATTCTCATTATATACTATTATGTAAATATGGCAAATTTATTTATTTATTCTGTTGGTGATGGCCATTGTATTGTTTCGATTTGGAACTACCTGAATTTTTTTTTCTTGACTTCTGGTGAGCACATTTCTTTTTTCTTTTTTCCCCGTGGTGCCTACTTTATTGTTATTCCAATTTTACAGATGAGAAAACCGATGTACAGACAAGGTAAGTAACTCACCCCCAGATCACAAAATAGAAAGAGGGAGAGCTAGATGCCAAAGCCAGAAGTCTGTTTACAGAGCCCATCCTGGTAACTTCTAGGCTGCTCTACCTCTTAGGCTGATCAAATGCTCTTCAGGCACAAACAAGCCCCAAACGAGCACATTTCTTTTAGTCTTAACTAGCTTTCTAGAATCTGTCAAGAGAACTTTCTCCAAGTTTACCTTTTTATGCTTGAAGTCTCCATGAACTTAAGACATATTAATTATTTTTTCCTATCTCTTCCTTGAAGAAAAGTGAGAAGCAATTTTTTTATAAGATGTTTCTCAATAATATGAGCGCTTCTTAGTGCAATGGTCTGAATGCTTGTATCCTCCATAAACTGAATAGGTTGACATCCTAACCCCCAAAGTGATGGTATTTGGAGGTGGGACTTATGGGAGTGGTTCAGTCATTAGGATAGAGCCCTAATGATTGGTATTAGGGTCTTAATATAAGAACCATGAGCCATGTATCTAATGCTAACCCTAACCCTGACCTTAAAACTTTTAATATCTCAATGAAGGCATTGGGATATTTGTATAGCTTTCTGAGAAGTATTATTAACAACAAATGGAACATGTATTGTTTCTGTTTTAGTCAGCTTTTTCACTGCTGTAAATAAAGGACCTAACCAGCTCAATTATAGAGGAGGAAGAGTTTATTTGAGAGCTCACGGTTGGTTTCGGAGGTCTTAGTCCATAGAAGACTGGCTCCATTCCTTAGGGATCGAGGTGAGGCTGAACTTCATGGCAGGAGAGGGTGGCAGAGGGAAGCAGATCACATCACAGTGATCAGGAAGCTGAGATAGACTCTACTTGACAGATACAAATATATACTCAAAGCCACGTCCCAATTCCCACCTCCTTTAGCCATACCCTACCACTTCAATTACCACTCAGTTAATCCTGATCAGAGGATTAAATCAGTGATTGGGTTAAGACTATTACAACCCAGTCATTTCTCCTTGGAACCTTCTTGCATTGTCTCACACGTGAGATTTTGGGGGACACCTCAGATTCAAACCATAATAGATTCTAATCAGTTTTTGAGAAACCTTTATTCAGAAGTTGAAGCAGCATTCCATCCAGTGGTGCTACTAAAGAATAGAGAGATAGATACCTTCCCATTTAACATTCCACAGATGAAGCATTGGATGCCATCACTCCCAAGGAGAGAGAATAAAAGAAGGACAGAACCGAGAGTTGCTACCAGGATTGTCTTTGGGAACCCCCAGATAAGTGGACGTACTACTTTTTGTGACAGAAACACCTGATAATTCTCCCCTCTTTGATACAATAGAACTTTATCACACAATGGAGGTTAGCTCTGTATAACCCAAAGACCTACAATATGCCTATTTTCCAGCTTCCCTAAACCATTTCTTGCCTTAGAAGAAATTTATTTTTCAAGCAAGACTAAGTATGTCCTCCGGCTCTTGTTTGGAAAAGGAGACAGAAAGAAACCAAAATACAGTTTAATCTCTGACAAGTCATCCTACTCTTCTAGTGTCAGCATTTCTCTTATAGCATGTTTTCTTGAGGCAAACCAGATACAACATGATACATTATTTAGGAAGCATGTTTTGCATTAGAGTGACTGCCCAGGGCACTATTGATATCAGGAGCTAATACTGCAATGGAAAATGAAAAAAGAAAAAAAAAGGAAGAAAGAAAAGAAAGAAAGAAAAACGCTCTTGTTTTGTTTGAATGGCTTTGTAATTCATCATTTAACAAAAAAATGTTCACAATTAAGGATCTTCCTGATGCTATAAAGTAGTAGAATAAGACTTGGGCTAACTTGAACAACAACAAAGGCAATTGGAGGGATGTTGGGAGCATCATAGATTTGAAGAAATGGCTGAACAGTGAGACCAGGGCCCAGGAACAAGTGTGAGGGACTTGCACTCTTTCTCTCTAGGGGGATGGACCCACCCGTTTTTGGATTAGTGCTCACTGCAAGGACCAATTACTATAACAGGCTCTGCAGTTGAGCTGGGGTAATCTCCTGGGCTTAGCCCATGGACTCTTTACCTCAGGGGCAAATCTGTTAGCAGAAAAGGGTCAGAGGAGGTGCTGGCAGACAAAAGCAATAGCCTCACACTACAAGGGTGATAGCTGAAGTCGCCAACTGGAAATAGTACAAGAGAAGAGGAAAAGTTGTCTGATAAAGACGATAATGTTGGCAAGTATGTATAAGAAGTCCTGTACTAGTGACAGGGCCAGAAGCTACAGGAAAGGGCTTTACTGAGACACATAACATATACAAAGGTAGATTTGCTCAGGATGTTTGTTCACTAGAGCACACAGTTTTTCTATTAAAAATTATTAAACTTTCTGCAGGAAAGTACCTATCTTATTTGGAGTCTTTCCATTTTCCTTATTTTTATAAGATGGTTCTCAATAATATGAGAGCTTCTTAGTGCAAGGTCTTAATGCTTGTATCCTCCATAAAATGAACATGTTGATATCCTAACCTCCAAAGTGATGGTATTTGGAAGTGGGACTTTTGGAAGGTTCAGTCTTTAGGACAGAGCCCTAATGATTGGGATTAGGGTCTTAATATAAGAGATTGCAGAGAGCTATCTGGCCTGTTCCTCTTCCCAATGTGAGGACAAAGTGAGAAGGTTCTATCCATGAGCCAGCAAATGTGCTCTCACTGGACATGGAATCTGCTACCTCCTCAATCTTGGTCTTCTAAATTTCCAGAACTGTGAGAAATAAATTTCTGTCATTTATAAGCTACCCATTCTATGGTGTTTTGTTATAGTAGCCTGAATGAAGTGGGAATGCAACTGTCACATTATAGTTGAATAGTTACATATGTTGGATAGGATTTTTGAGTCCAGGGAGATAAGTGAGACTGGACTCTAATTTTTACAAACTGTATTATACTGTGGTAGCTCCCAGCGTTCTCATTCTTTCAAAAAATTACTTATTGAGTTACATGTATGCAACAGGCTTTATGGGAATGTAGGTACTAGGGATATGGGGATGCTTCTAGTAGGCATATTCTCGTCCTTGTGCTTAGAGTTTATCAGGGAAGAGAGATGTTAATAGAATGCATTGAGAGTTATTTTATTGTAGTAAGAATTCTTAAGATGACATTTACCCTCTAACAATTTTTAGTGTATAATAGATTATTGGTGGGCATAGATTCAATGTTGTACAGCAGATATTTTTTTCTTCATTTTGCTCAACTGAAACTTTATGCCTGTTTACTACTGTCATTTTGCCAATTCCCCAACCCCTGGTAATCCCCAGCCCACTCCAACTCTATGAATTTGATTGATTTGTATTTAGCAGTACTATTCACAATAGCCAAGAGGTGGAAACAACTTAAATATCCTGAGACAGGTGAATAGATGAAGAAATTGTGTATGCATGCAACAGAATACTATACAACCTTAAAAAGAAGGAAATTCTGCCATTCGTGACAACATGGATGAACCTTAAAGACATTGTGCTAAGTGAAATAAATGTCATAGAAAAACACTGCATGATTCCACTAACATGAGATATGTGTGGAATAAGTTTTTTATAATCACAAAAAAACAGATTTTTTAAAAAAATATAAAAATGATATCAATATAAATGCCAATACCAGAGCCAATATCAATCAGGGCAGCAAATGTTTTTAAAATGTTTTCATATCTGTTTTCTTGCCAGTAGTACTAGCAGCTGTTTTTGAGGGATGTCCTCGAATCTGATGTACACTTTACACCGTAAGAGAAGGATTCTTTCTAATGCTAAAGGCAGGCCTCTTATAAAACCTAAACTGTGCCGGGACACAGTGTAGACCAGAAGGGTTTATGTTGAGTGTTCTAAGAGCTGAAAAATCTGGCAACTGCAGCAGGGTTGTGATGATGATGTCATTTCATCCCCCACCCCCATTGCTTAGAAGCTCTGTCTTTGGAACCCTTCATGTGCACAAGAACCTTCTGCATGATGATTTCGTCCATCTTTTCTCTTCCTCAAATGCTAGTTTGCCAAATGTCTTTTGTCACTGCTTTCTTTCACCTGACAGATTTTTTTTTTTTTTTGAGCCATTTGTTGACAGTCATAAATTACCTTTCCCGTTGCCAGCACCGACTTTATGTTTTGTAAGTGACGTCCATCCGTGTAAGCTGTAACTATGGGAGGCCACATGCCTCTCTGCCATCCTGCCAGGTGCAGGGTCTGAGGGTGTGTGCTGGGGTGTTAAGTCTTGTCCCTCAAAGGAAACCACATTAGGTGTTTTATCCCTTTCAGAGCTGGGGTGGGCTCATTCATCCTGTGTGAATGTAAACTTCAGAGAACATGGTTCTTGGAATTCAGGAAGAAATAACACTTGCTAGAAACCCTGACAATGAACTGTTCACAAGACCCCTTCAATTAAGCTGTCTGCAGGTCTTAAAAAGCGTTTCAAAGTTCTAAGTACTTTCTTTCACTTGCGGTATTGAAATCATCCTATGAAGGGCCTGATGCAAAGGTCAAGCAAGGTTTTATTACAGTTATTTCATATTCCAGGCATGCTGAAACCAAATATATATTTTTGAAAATCTTATTTCTTACCATGCACAATTTTGATGTGGTTTCTATTGATCTTGCATCCACTGTGGATTAGGTAAGAGTCACTTTTCTTTTGCAGTTACATTTGACTTCGAGGGGGCTTGTGGTTAAAAAAATATCAAAGTCTGTAATCACTTTGTGCTTTGCCCGGTCTTAGGGTGAGCGTGGTAGCACTTGGTTTCAAGGTGTTGCTGGATGTTAAATAAGGGCTTATGAACACTCTTAAGTCAGAATGGGGATTCAGGAGCCTTCAATCTGGGGTGTTAGTGAGTGGCAGGATGTGGGAACCACGATTCTTTCAACTGCAGTGCTTGTTCAGAGTAGGAAAGGAAACAGCCAGCAAATTCTGTGAAGAGAGAGCTCTCTGGATTCGTGTTTTAGATTTTAAATAGAGAGGGCTTTCTTAGAATATTTTTGCAGAATATTTACAGAGGTTCTCAGCAATAGAGATGGGGGGATAGATAACGTTCTTGCATGGCTGTTTGGGTAGGATTTCATAAAATAAATGTTATCTTCCAGAAGACTAAAAAGAGAATAATTCATTATAAATACTGTGTCCTTACGATGCCAAGCAAGTGTGAATGTTGGAAGTAAAATGGCCAGTTAAGGTGGTCATGGGTCCTGGGGTGCTAAGACTTGGATTTGTGCTAGGTTGATTGATTGGTTGTGGGTAATCACGATAACATGATATTTAACAAATGCTTTGCTAAGCAGTGACTTACATGACTTTATTAAATGTGTCCATTAATGACTATGTCTGTTTTGCAGAAGAGGATATGAGTGACACGTTGAATAACTTGGCCCATATCATACAGCTAGTGAAGAATTGAGCTTGGATTTGGACCTAGACATTGAACCTTAATTACTCTTTTACACCTGTGTTACTGATTGGATGCCCCCTGTTATATTGCTGCCCAGCAAACCACAGAGTTTTTAGTAATATATTTCCCACATGAGGAGCTAACCTTTGAGTAGGAGTTGGTTCCAGCTCGGGATGGGTGTTTCCATAATGGCTTGGGATTTCCTTGAATTATGTTTCAGCTTCTGGGTGAGTGGTGGTCTATCTACTCATTCTGAAAACAAGCATAGCTGGGCTATTTTTTCCTATATTTATGGTTTGTGATCACTGTCAGCAAAGGTCTCTGAGGAGTGCATTTAAATACGCCACATTTGTATTCCTGTATGTGTGTGCTGGGTGAACGTTTATGATAAATCAAGGTTTTAGGTGCCCTATGGGGAAAGTGCTGATGGAGAAATACATTTGAAGAAAACTTTTCTCTTAGCAGTAGTTACTTGAGGAAACAGGCTCCATTTATCTTTCCAGGGCTTATGTGAGATGAATACAGACCACCCAGAATCACGGTTCTGCATATCAGAAGAGGAAAATGAAGTACCTAAGCTTAGCTCTGGGCTTCAAGGCTCTGTGTTATGCTAGCTAGTCCCTCTCCTGTCCCTCCAACCCTCAACCCCTGTACTTTTCAAGCCTGGCAAAACTGCCAAATGCTTGATGCACGTTAAACCTTCAACCCAAGCCTAATTAACCCTCTTCCCACTGCTCAGCATGCTGTGGCAATTTTCCATGTCAAATCTTGCCTGTTTCTGTGCTCCAGCTCCTTTAAGTCATTTTCTTAGAAACACCTTTCTGATCCTTTCCCCCTTTCTAATCTACATTAGTTCCTGATAATAATAGTAATATCTTATCACTATTTTTCCTTCCTGTCCCCACTCACCTCTTATAACTCTGAACTTATTTGCATGACATTTGTTTAATGCTTGTCCCTTTACAAGACTTGAAGGGCACACGGGCCCATTAGTGACTTGAATAATTATCTTGCTGTGTAGAAGGTGTTTTAAATATTTGCTGAGGAAATGTACTTCTTCTGGGTGATATTGAAACTTGTGTGTGCATCTTGCTTATTATATTCTGCCATTTATAGATTTCTCTTTCTGTCTCTTTCACTCTCCCTGTCTGTCTCTCATTAGACCATAAGCTCACTGATATAAATATTTGTAATCCTCAATACCCACCACACTGGCTGGGACATGTAAGTGTTCAATAAAAGTAAACCATGTTCAATGGGCCTTGTGTGGCGTACACCTAAGCTTCGGCAACAGGGAAAGAAAGCCTTTCCATTCAGTCTAATTAACATTTAAAGTGCCTGTTAAGTGTCAGACTTATACATGGTTTTGAGGATACAAAAGTGTGTGAGCTGACAGTCCAGAAAGGAAGACAGATGCACAGAGAGATAATTAGAGACAGTGTTGCCTGTTCAGTGAACAGGATGCACATAGACAGCAATGTAGTGGCTCAGAGAAGATGCCTCACTCCCTAGTCGGACCTGACTCTTCCAGGTTCAGAATTGGAACTGCAAGGGGTGTGTGTGTCTGATGGATTCTAGGTGCTAAAAACAATGATAAACAGTGTGACTGAGTAGTAGCTTGATGCTGTTGAACCGTGAAGCACAAGGCAGGGAGGCATGGAAGTAAGACTATAGGGGTATGCCAAGGATGATCTTAGAAGTCTTAGGGGGAAAAATGTGATCTTTCCTTTATGTTTTTCTCCACTATATGGTCATTGTAAGAGTTTTTCTTGTACATTGGGACCAAGGAATGCAGGAAAATCTCAGATACTAATGTTGAATAATTTATTTACTCATCCCTTCAATGAATGTTTGGTATCTAAGAAATGTTAGGCATAGAGAAGAGGAACACATTCAAATAAGATCCAGTGTTTGCCCTCAAGGAATTCAGCATAGCGAGGGAGACAAATGAACGAACAAGAGTCAAATGTAATAGATAAAGTGTCACAGTGTAAGTCAGTAATTCTTGAATATTTTGGTCTCAGGACTCCTTTATTCTCCTGAATATATTTTTAAAATTCTTTTTATTTGTTTTAATTAGTTATACATGACAGTAGAATGCATTTGGACACATCATACATAAACAGAGTATAACGTCTCATTCTTCTGGTTGTACATGATGGAGAATTACACAGGTCATGTAATCATACATGCACATAGGGTAATAATGTCTGATTCATTCTCCTATCATTCTTACCCCTATACCCTCTCCTCTGCCTTCACTCCCTTCTGTCTAATCCAAAGTACCTTTCGTCTTTCCTAGCCCTTCCCCTCATTGTGATTTAGCATCTGCATATTAGACAAAACATTTGGCCTTTGTTTTTTTTTGGGATTGGCTTATTTTGCTTAGCATGATATTATCCAATTTCATCTATTTACCAGCAAATGCCATAGTTTCATTTTTCTTTAAGGTTGAGTAATATTCCATTGTGTATATATACCACAATTTCTTTATCCATTCATCTGTTGAAGGGCATGTAGGTTGGTTCCATAGTTAAGCTATTGTGAATTGAGCTGCTATAGTCATTGATGTGACTGCATCAATGTAGTATGCTGATTTTATGTCCTTTGAGTATAAACCTAAGAGTGGGATAGCTGGTCAAATGGTGGTTCCATTCCAGGTTTTCTGAGGAATCTTCATACTGCTTTGCAACCCCCACTAGCAATGTCTCCTGAATATTTTTTGAAGACTACAAAAAACTTTCATTTATGAAGCTTACATATACCAGTATTTGTTATATGATAAATCATAACAGAAAATTTTAAAAACATATTGATTAAAAATCATAAACCCTACATTTTGTGAAATTTAATAAGATGAATATTATTGTTAATTTTTTTGATGCATTAATATTATTTATAATAGTGAGATTCATTTTGACATATTAATTTGTGCACATAACATAATTTGATCAGTTTTACAATAATAAAGTTTGGATTCTCCAGACTACCTGCTTCTGTATTTAGTCTATTGCAATATGATTCTCTAGTTGGAGTCCATGGAAAGAATCCAACCTCACAGAGTTATGGAGTTGAAAAGTGTGTGTGGGGGGGCGAGAATTTTAATAGCCTTTTTAGATAATTGTGATTATTCTTCTTTCATACTACCCCAAAACTTTCCAAGTGGTAGTTTCTTAAAGGTTACTTGTGGGTTGGGGATGTGACTTGATGGTAGACGCTTGCCTAGCATGTGTGAGGCCCTCGGTTAGATCCCCATAACCGCAAAAACAAACAAAACCAGAAAGAGTTACAATGTGGAGTCTGAAACCAGTCTTTTCTTTTTTGTTTTGCGTTGGGTCATAGAAAAGTATATTGCTTTATCTTACACTTTGAATCGGTCTTTTAACTGGGCATTGTTTTGTAACATCAGGCACTAGTCATTTGAAAAGTATTGGTTTTATTGAGTGAACTACAGGTGCATTTCATTATAGAATCAAACCATGCTGCAAACATAATATAACTAGAATAACATGAAATAAGCACCATCATCAGAAAAGTCATTAATATCACTATTGATCTCATTGGAAGAGTCTCAAAGTATTAGGAAATTGTCAAGTTCCTGGCAATGCATATTCCAACTTTGTCAGTTTAACTTTCATCACTGACACTAAATGCCAACAGTTGTTTTCTCTGAAGGGATAGGCTCATTCCACTCGTTTTCCAGAAAATGTCTGCTAATACCCAAGTCGGAATAACTATAGATTTTTTTATGTAATTTACTCTTTCAAGTAAAAAATGGCCTTCCATGCAAACACTGAGGACCTGAGCCAAGCAAGTCACATAAGAGCTTTTCTCAAGACATCCACCCATTCAGAAAAACTGTGGTAGTTCAAAATGTCAAGTGCTTTGTGTGTACTTCCTATTTTGTCACCTAGTTCAAAAGATTGTGTACTGAATAGTTAAGTTTTAATGCTTCATTATAACTCTATCAAATCTATTCTTAACTGAAACAAGTTTTTTTTTTCTTTTTCTTTTTTTTTTACTCTAAGTGTGTTGGTGAGGAATACAATAACACAGTTTGGCGCTACTGCCATGCTTCCTACCAGGGTGATGGTGGTTTTACTTATCATTGCTTTTGCCACATCACACCAATATCAACAAGGTTACTCTAGATAAACCAATAGACTAAATAAAAATTAGCCATCACTGAATATTTTAGCACCACTTGTGATGTCAAGCATTTACATAAAAGAGGATCTTCTCTGATGATTAACTGGTGATGATATTGGGCACATACAAGCAAAATGGTCATGTGGGTAAATTCTTCCATTTATAAGGCAAAAAGCACAATTCTGCAGAAGACAGCAATTCAGTCTTTATGTTTCCAGATAAATATTTAATTTGACAAGTTACTGTATTGTTGGAAAGTGGGCAGTACTGTAAATTTTTTTACTGACTTTTCATCCAGCAGGCATTCAGCAATTCAACTGTACAAAGTTTTATTATATCTGTTACTATATGTGTTTCTCTAGCTAATGCAATTTGATGACATCCTGTAAGTCGCCTCTGGGGCTTCTTCATTTCTAGTTTGAAAGATGTAAGCAATAATTTTTGGCTTTTAGGAGATCATTACATCTATATTTAAAATATTTAAGTCCTTTATCTTTAAACTCTGAATCTGTTTCCAATGGTTTTTTTTTTTTTTTGCATTTTCTTTTGTATATTATGGAGTCTAATTCAGCCAAGGAGGTCAAATTAGTAATGCCCATCTGTTTCTGAACACAGTTTTTGTTACTAGTAAGTTTCTTCCCATCTACACTAAATATATGTTGAATAAGTACTTGAAGAATATTTATTTACCATATTATGAGTCTTTTGATGTGTATAGATCATAAGCTCTCCCGACAAACATGAATGATGAAGGTACCACTGCCCCAGTGTTAGGGTTGGGATGTATTCTTTTCTTCCAGACAATGCAAATATATTTGCTCATTTTTACCTGGTACTCACTGGTCCCCAAGTCCACAATTACAGGTGTCCAGGGTGACAGAAGTGGGTTGTGGCTCCGGAATGAAGTCGAATCAGCTGTCCCATATGCCGGTGATCTCTCCCTGCTCTAGTGATCCTGTCCCTGATCTAAGATATGGCAGACAGTTAAAGCCCCATGTGATGCTATCAGCAGAAAGAGCCAACTTTAATTGTAGTAGCGTGGACTATTAGGGCAGGTGGGGATTTAGAAGCCATTGAGTTTACAGGTACACAGAAGTCCTGCATGCTTGAGTTCACCTGCTAATTGATAGAAGGCTGAGTCAATATGTTAATGCTTTGATATGTAGTAGAACTAAATTGGGAAAAAATTTATATGCTAACTTTCTGGGCAACTTTCCTGCCATAAGAAGAACTATACTATTGTAATTGCCACAGCAACGAAAGGATCATAACCTGTAGTAAGATAATAGACACTTTCCATTGAAAGGGAGGGGAATGAACCCCATTGCCAAATAGAAACACGACAGAGACTTCCACTCTTGTCCACATTGGGATTGACAGTGTAATTGAAGGAAAAATGACATGCTAACCCAGTCTGTCTGTCTAATTCCTTCCTATTTTTTCCCTCCTGGGCAATGGCTCTTGGACTGTAGTGTGGATGAGAATTATTATTCAGTGGTGGGGCACTTCTCTAGCATGTATGAGGTCCAAGATTTGATCCTCAACACCACAAAATGCAAACACAAGTGAAAAAGAAGCCTGTCTCAGTGGCACACACCCATAATCCCAGATTCTTGGGAGGCTAAGGCAGGAGGATCACAAGTTTGAGGGCAGCCCAGGCAATGCAAGGAAACCTGTCTCAAATAAAATTTATAAAAAAGGGCTGAGGTGGTGGCTCAGTAGGACAACACTCACCTAGCATGAGTGAGGCCCTAGGTTCAATTTCTAGCAACACAAAAATACAAACAAACAAACCACTATAATAACCAACAAGTAAAATAATTATTAATTGGGAGTATTTGTAATTAACGAGGGATTAAAGGTATTCAAGCCAATTTTGTTAATAAGCAATATTTGCCAATCTTGAAACCTAACTGGATGAGGTGGAAATCTCCTTTAGTACACTAAAAATTTCATACTTAACACTTTTGAGTGGTTTTTTTTAAAAATTTTTATTGTTGGTTGTTCAAAACATTACATAGTTCTTGACAAATCATATTTCACACTTTGATTCAAGTGGGTTATGAACTCCCATTTTTACCCCGTACACAGATTGCAGCATCACATCGGTTACACATCCACTGTTTTACATATTGCTATACTAGTGTCTGTTGTATTCTGCTGCCTTTCCTATCCTCTACTATCCCCCATCCCCTCCCCTCCCATCTTCTCTCTCTACCCCATCTACTGTAATTCATTTTTGAGTGGTTTTAAAATAAAAATTTTTAATGTAAATTTCAAAAATAGAAATGGGGATGTGTTTTGATAAAACACTGAAAACTACTGCTGTCTCTAATACTAAATTTATTTTTAGCCTCAATGCCAGTTATAAAGGGTTTAATCATAATTACATTTTGTAAACTTTTACCCTTTTTTCCCCTATAATCCAGCAACATATCCCACATGCCTTTCTTCCCTCCCCTCCCCTGTGTGAAGACACTCTTTTTTGAGCATTCAAATTTCAAAGGAGAATTGTGAACACTAACCCACGGATCCAAGGCAACTCTTGGTGTCTTATTTTGTATTTTTATAGAGACAACTCCTCCCTCTCTATCCCCTGCTGAAACTCACGACTGTTCCCTCCGGCCACACCATAACTGCTTTTTCTCACCTGGCAAACAGCCTCACTGTATTCTGGGTGGCAGGCATTGACCAGACTTCAATATAAATGCTCCTGTCGAAAATGGCACCAAGTTAGGTGAAGAACAAAGATTCTCTGGCTTCAAAGCAGAACCTCCCGTTTCTGCACAGAAGGGGTTTCACACAACCTCGGTTAACAACAACAACCACCTCAGGGGAAGAAAAGGCCCCAACTACAAAGAAATGCCAAACAAGCAGCCATCAGCCCTGCCTTTCTTTCTCTAGCGTGTTTAGCACAAAACCTGATCAGGACAGCAGTTCTTTGATAATCGTTTGGACCATGACCGCTGCTAGTCGCACTTCTTCTGCCTCATATAGCTCAGCAATTCATGCAGATCTGAGTGTTTTGTGCTCACCCAGGCTTAGAGATGTGCTGTGCATGGACACACACACACACACACACACACACACAGTGGGATGGAACTGGTTGGCTAGAAGCGGAATCTGGCGACTTCCCAAAGATTACAGGCCAAGTCATGTATTTCCTTTATTCGTTCTATTTTTGCAATTCCGTCTCTCTTTTTCTCCTCATTCCAGTCACTGCTGATGCGTGGCAATGGCAAATGCATACTTGTTTTAAGGACTATATTTTTGAGGAAGACAAACTGAGAATGGTGGAGAAGTAGCAGTTGATTACGTAGGGAGAGAAATAGAACAAAATTTTGAAACAATTACTTTTAAAATGCTCCTTTCTTCTCTCTCTAAGCCTGAGATGAGAATGAGAAATTGTTTAGAGCCCCAATTCAAAATAAGAGGAGGCAGAGTCCTTTGCGAGAGAGAGGCATGCACTAAATAAATAAATGAAACAGGCCGATTGAACATGCTGGAGTCCCCATTCCTGCTCTGGTGACAGCTTCTCCGAGTTTATAACATGAGAGTGCTCTTGTTCCCTCCATCTTTTTTCTCCTTCACACCAAACTGTCGGGCCCTTTCTGAAGCCCGCATTGTCCCTATGGTCTTGTCATCACAGAGGTGGACAGGAGCCAGGCTTGCTGTGGTTCTTTGCCATGTCACCGGCCATACAGTTGTTGGTGAGAATCTGGCTCTGGGAGATGAGGCCATCTGTGGGTGCTTAAACCTATTTACCTCTCTGGCAAGTTGGGGGAAGCCTCTCTTTCTCTGTATTCAGTGAGGCTGAAGATGACAAATGCAGTGGGATTAAAGACATGGGATGAAGTTTGGGGCAAAATAAAAACCATTCCCCTAAGACACAGCTCAAGATAGATATTAGCTGCCAGGATAAGCCAATCCCCAGGGTCTGGATCATCCAGCCAAGGGACATTCCAGTTCTGGTTCCCACTCTCTGTGCACCAGAAGGAGGCAGCCAAGGGGCTGAGTGACAGCCTGGACTTTGGGTATCAGGATATGCAAACTAGACTCTGTCAGTCCTTTGTTAAATGATCTTGGAATAATTCTGGGCTTTACTTTGTGATTTGCCGGGCAAACATTCTGCTTCAGACACTGTTTTCAGATAAAGGTAATAAGCTTCAGAAGAAAACTACCACAGTTGTGACCTCCAAATGATGGGCCACAGCTTGACCAGTTACCTGAACCACAACACTGGAGCCCAAAGGACTTTGGTTGTTTCCCCAAATCCAGTCAACACTTAAGATTACTAGTGAAGCTATCCAGATAAGCATGCAGTAAACTCACAGGTCAATGTAGATGCTTTGGGCGATGGCAGCATTTGTGGGCAGAGGCTAGGAAAGCTTGAGCTTCAGGGCCTCTTTTGGGGCCTTTAGAGTGACTCTGGAAATGTGTTCACATGCTTGCACTTCTGCTGCAAAATTTACAAAAGTGAGGTATTGGAAGCCCAATGAGTAGACTCCTCTCTATTTAATTTCTCCTCCTGTTCTATGGGATTGGAGTGACCTAAGGCAGGTAAGCAAGAGATTAGTTTAATTTGGGTTTGGTGAGATAGACTGATGAGAATCAAAGCCACTTGCATGGATGGTTACTTTATTGCTGTCCATCTTAGTATAGGAATGGCCTCTAGGTACATGCCTAAAGCGTAGCTTACTGAGCAATGTTGTGCAAAGCAGCAGGGCCAGATAACACCTCTCAGCATAAAGTGGAGCACAGTGCTTGGCCCTGGCAATGTGCAGGCATGGGAGGAGAATCTAGGTTTGCAATGGGTGAAGCCTCATCAAAACAGAAGAAAGATCAGTGGAGGAGAGAAAGGGGAAGGATGGGCTGAGGGAATAGCAATGCAGTGACCTAACTGTCCTATGTTCATATATGAATATGTCACGGTGACTCTTCACCATCATGTACATCCACAAGACGCTAATTAAAAAAACAACTATAAGAGCTGGGGTTGTGGCTCAGTGGTAGAGGGCTTGCCTAGCATGTATGAGGCACTGGGTTTGATTCTCAGCACCACATATGAATAAATAAACAAATTAAAGCTATAAAAAAGCAACTATAAGTAAATAGCAGAAAGATCAATAGAATAAAGGGAAGAGAACGGGGAAGGAGGATAGAGGGAAAGGGTAGTATTGGGGGCAGCAAAACAGATTATATTCCATGTTTTTTTATGTCAAAACAAAGCACAATGTTATGTCTAACTAAAAAGGACTAATACATTTTAAAAAAGGGAAATGTATGGAGCCTCTCATTACTCTGGAATGGAGATAATATCTGCATTCTCAGGTTAGTATGAAGCTAAAATAAGGTGTGTGGCAGTGCCAACTATTGCTTGGAATAAATAACTGTAAGGTGAGGCACTTTTCTTTCTTGCTTAAGGATCTAGGTACCATCACTATAAAAATTAGATACTCCACATGAGAGTGCTTGGGAGATTGTTAATAGCTCTATAAACGTATTAAAAAAAGACAACCTGATATTGCTTTGTTCTCTTTTTACCTCCTTATTTTCAAATGGAATAGAAAAATATTGAGGATCCTGGGATCTGGATTCTAGTTAATAGAGGTTCTCTCATTCTAAATGATGACAACTTTTAAACACTCTCAAGATGCCTCACAGTGATGTTAATAATAAGAATCAGGACCCTCCCAAATGCCATGGGGAGGAAGTAAAGTTCCATCCCATATCACCAAGCCGCTCTGCCTTGTTGAGTGCCAGGTTCTCTAAGGCAGGGAGCGCCACTCTGGGCTTGAATCTATGCAGTGCCCATCTTGGACATAGGTGGTCAGCATGACTGACATGCCTCTTGATTGTTCTCTTCATTGGTTCCTCACATATGGCCTCTATCCAGTCTGTTTTAAAAATGACGTTGTAATGGACCACTTACTCTCTATTGGGTACCATTTCTAAAATAATGGCTGAAATCATCTCTAACTGGAGAGAGAAAAAATATATAAATAAAACAGTACCCGAAACATTCTTGTCCGTTACGAAGCCACAGGCTGACTAGAAACAAGCTTTTCTCTTAGAAAAAGGTCCATACATCCCTGTCCCCTGCCTAGTCCACCTTCTGTTGCACTCTTTCTTTTTTTCTTTCTTTTCTCTGCATCATCTAAAAGAAAAGAGGTGCCTCATTTAACTGAGAGCAAGTTTCCCCACATTGGACAGCCAGATCCTCATCCCTTTTAGCCCTAGCATCACCTTGGTGAAACTTCAAGAATGTGCCCAGACACAAAAGAGAATTTGCTCCTCCTTCTGGGAAACTGCTCCCTCAGGGCCCCATAGGTTTGCCAGAGCCAGCTGAAACTTCGGCATTGCTAACTGTGCTTCAAGAGGTCAGACCCAGCCAGACCCAGGCTACTGTGCATTAGTACCTAGGGGTGGATGGCAGGTGGGGCAAAGGAAGGGAGGGAAGAAACAGAGAGAGAGAGAGAAGGGGACCCCATGTGTGCCACAAATCGCCTCTCTCCTGCACCCATCCAGGCACGAGTGTATGAAATAATTCCCCCTTTGTCTGCCAGCTGGCTTTCAAAGCTATGGGGATGAGCCTGCTGGACCTGTCTGGGAGCTTGTTAAACTGCACGGGGTAAGTCAGGGAGAGGGAGGGGTGGGGAAAAGATTAAAGGGCGAATACAATCTGTGTGAGGCAGTGGCCCTGACTCTAAAGAAGCAGATGATCTAAGGAAAGGAAGAGCTTCCCTCTAAGACCAGGGACTGCATGCAATGCAAATGACTCCTCATGCAGCTGCCTCTGGCAGGCAGCCACCCGCCTCCCAAAGAATAAAGTGAGAGCAACAATTCCCTCCTGAACCCCAAAGCTTAGTGACTTCAAACGAAAAAAGAAAAGTGACATGCTTTTTTCCCCCTTACCCCAGTGAACTCATCCATTCCCCAAATTGTCCTGATGACCTCAGCATTTGCAGCTGTGGGCTCCAAACTCTTCCCCCTCAATCCAGGGGATCACATCTGGTGTAGGGCCTCGATACCATACCTGGGGTGACGGTCTTTGAAAATGCAGTGCTTCATAACCCCTTTTTCTCTAGCAGATGCAGCTGAGGGGCCTTGAAGTCTTCAGTCATGTTTTCTTGGGAGATGGCCCTCTGATCTTGGTGCAGTAAGGATTTGCAGGGAAGGACTGTGAAGCTAGGGTTAGTTTCAGGGAAGTTTTGATTTTTCACCTTTCTCTTCATGAGCAATTATAGGCCTGACCTGAGAAATGATAATGGTCTCTTTGAACCAGTCCTGCCTGTGTGTGCTTTATGGTCTGGCAAGGACCTCACTGATAATGGTGACATTATTGTCTATGTGGATGCAGATAATGACTCCAATCATTAAACTGACTTTAGAAAGTTTCATGGAAAAATGGGCTCAAATTATTGATATTTGAGGGAAAACATAAATTTAGAAGGGGCTCCTTTTGTTATTGTGAGAATATCAATCCATCCTACCAATGTGGGAAAACAATCTCTATATATCCTATCAAGGGCGCTAAAAATCCTCAGATACTTTGATGCAGATATCAAATGTCCAGAAAAGTCTCATACAGATGATGCAAAATGAACCAAACTATAGTATGAAACTTCAACCTAGTGTTATCACAGAAAAAAAAAAAAGAAAGAAAGAAAAACACCTCCACCACCACACAAAACACAAAAAACCTAATAAGTGTCCAATATTAGGAGAAGAGCTAAGTCAATGATGTTGTATCCACACTGTGGAATATTATGCAGTCACTAAGAACGATGTGACATAAGTAAGTCTCTGATGCAATGCCTTGTTCATGTAATGCTGGAAAATGTCAGACTACAGAACATGATATCAACTTCAGGGCTGGGGATATAGGTCAGTTGATAGAGTGCTTGCTTTGCATACCCAAGGCCCTGGGTTTAATTCCCAGCACACACACACAAAAAAAGCCTCAACTTCATACATGATAGATATGCAAAATATATTAATATCTAAATAAATTTCACAGAAGTTGTGTTTAGGAGGGATTACTGATTTTTGTTTCTTTTTAATGTATTTCTAGCTTTCAACTTTTTTTTCTTATTTCTTACATACATGACAATAGTGGAGTGCATTACATTCATAATTTTTTTTGCATTACAATTCTTAATACCTTTATACCACAATTTATCAAATCTCTGTTTGTATATAAGGTATGTTGACACCAAATTCACATCTTCATACATGAATTTTGTATAATGATGACTGTCTCCTTCTACTATCCTTGCTATTCCCCTTCTCTCTCCCTTTCCCTCCCACCCCTGCTTTCAACTTTCTACAGTAAGGATGCCTTAATTTTATAATTGGGGAAAATTTATATTAAAAAATCAAATACTGAGCTGGGGATGTGGCTCAAGCGGTAGCGCACTCGCATGGCATGCGTGCGGCCTGGGTTCGATCCTCAGCACCACATACAAACAAAGATGTTGTGTCCACCAAAAAACTAAAAAATAAATATTAAAAAAAATTCTCTCTCTCTCTCTCTCAAAAAAAAATCAAATACTTTGCAGGTCTGTATCCTGGGCAGGGTCCTTGGTAGTGGCCATAAAGTAAAATGGCACAGGTATTGGGAAGATGACATAAATGAATGAGCCAGGCCTCGTAGGAGAAAGTGGGAAACTGTAGGGATCGGATAGTTATTATATCCAGCTGATGGTTATTATGAGGAAACATGGGTTGGCCCAGAGCTGCTGAATCTGATTTTTTTTTTTTTAGCAAAAGTTCTAGTTCAAGATTTCTACATGAAATCTACTAAGTTTTTAATGAAGTTATAAACTCACAGTTTAAAAAATCAGCTGCATGTGTTGGGCAAAGAGGCCTGCCAGGCCTCCCTTTGAACCTCACCTGTTGGACAACTCAAGTGTAGTTAGTCTTGGGGAGCTCTTCACCAGCCAGGGCTCCAGGCATTGCACCTATTTCATTACTATTAATAACACCACAGCGAATAGCCTTCTGCAATGGTATTTTCACACCTAGGCAATTAACTCCTGAATTTCATATTCAAAAGATATGACTATTACATTGATTTTTTGGATATATATGGTCAAATAGTTTTCCAGCAAGTTCAAATTTATATTTCCTTTAACTGTTCATGAGAATACCCATTTTTAATACTATTGCCAGCATAGATTTCAGTCAAAATTTTTCCCATTGTTGATCTTAGAGATGAAAATTTATATTGTTATATTTACTTGAATTGATTTAATTAATAACATTAAGTAGATACCCTATGTTTATAGATCTTTGGTATTTTTTTAACAAATCGTATGTTCATATTTTTTGCCTATTTTTAAATGGTCTCTAACTTTGTCTTATGGTTTGCTATTTTTTTTGTGTGTGTGCACAGTGGATATTAGCTATTTATCTCTCATGAAATAAATGTCTTTAAAAATAGTCATTTATGTTTTACTTTTGTATTAATTACAAAAGTAAATTAATTAATTTTTAAATTCTTTGAACACTTTTCGTGAGAGTATTTTAAATAGGAAATTCATTTTGCTTAGTAAAGTGCCTTGAAGAATCACTTAATTTATATACAGTCAGTATGTAATTTGTAAGAATTGTACAAATTTGTAGTTTGTAAGAAATAAGTATAATTTGTTAACGGTGAAACAAAGGGATAACCATACTCACTGGAGTGCTGATAATGTTAGAAGACATGATAACAAGAGAGAAAAGGAGATTTTTTTTTAGCATATATGATTCATAAAGGGTTACATTGAATATATGTATGAAGAACTCTTAAAAATTGAGAGAAAAGAACAGAAAACCAATAAAAAATTGACAAAAGATTTGAACAGACACTTCAAAAATAAAAAATCCAAATGTCTAAACTAAACATTTCAAAAACCTAATTAGATTTTAGATAAATGTAAATTAAAATATCAATAAAAACAAACCTATCAGACATTTGCTAATGCCAAATGCTTTTGAGGATGTGGAATTTCAGGAATTCCCATAAATTACTGCGGAGACCATATGACCTTTGTGGAAAAATGTCTAGTGTAGACACATATCCTATGACCAATCATATATATGTTCCTCCCCAGGAATATGAATATACATTCCTAGAAACTTCATGCTTAGTATACACACACATATACAATAATATTCATCAAAATATTTTTTATAATTTTCCCTTAAATAGCCATCAATAATAGAGTATATAGATTATGATATGGAATATTAGATAGCTGCAAACATGAACATATTAAAGCTATGTGCTCCAGCATGGATAAAGCTTATCAACATGTTTTGAGAAAGGAAATTAAGACACAAAGAACATATTCAGTATTATTCTGTGAATAAAAAGTTCAAAAGAAACTAGATTATATGGTTTAGGGATGTTTACTTTGGTAGTAAAGCTATAAAGGAAAATAAGGAAGTAATGATAACAATTTTAGAATATTGGTTATTTCTAGCAGATGGAGTGGTGACTATGATGGGAAAAGGTGTGTGCATGTCCTAAAGTATCTGCAGTGTCTTTCTTGACCTAGTTATTTTTTTGTCTGTGTATTTTAAAAATACATATGACATTAAACAATCAAATAGAAGTTTGGAGAGTAAGAAAAAAGCATAAAGGTGAAGATACAGATGGTGAAAAGAAATACTGTGAGAGGATGAGCAAGATAGCACAGGAAGGAGCCAAAGCCTGCAGAAAAATATCATTAATTGTATATTCCAGGGCTGGGTTTGTGGCTCAGCAGTAGAGCACTCACCTAGCATGTTTGAGGCCCTGGGTTTAATCCTCAGCACCACATAAAAATAAATAAAATAAAGGTATGGTGTCCAACTACAACTAAAATATAATTTTTTTTAAAAAAATATATATTCCAGGTGTTAGGAAATACAGAGGAGTTGAGGACAAAGAGATTTAGTATTCAGTTTGGTTTATAGTTATATCCCCTCTCATTTTAAACCTTTAATAAATTGCATTAAATATGTAAAGGCTTTGAATGAGGTTTGGGGGTTATCAAAGAAAAGTAACCAAATTGGCATGAAACAGAAAGGGAAGTTTATGTAGATTTAAATACAGGATTTTTTGAGAAAGGTATAGAGGGACCATGGGAATGTGAATCCTGGAGTGTGTACAGAAATCTTGGCAACGAAATGCAGAGTCCCATAGAATCTGGAATGTGGCATAAGCCAAATGGATTTATGTTTCCAAATCTGGATGCTTATAGATGTTGGTTTATGGTAGGATGTTCTCTTTCCATTCCATTCAGAAATCTAAAACTCATTGGTAATGAATTTATAGATTATTGGTCTTTATATTTTTATTTCTGATTTTCCTATATACTCAAGAAACATTTTTCATTTTAAGCCTTTAAATCCTCAATTTGCCTAAAATTCTACTTAGTTTAATTAAGGATTAGGGAGTGCCTAATTCTGTTTTCCAGAAAACTTGCTTAGCATTTTTCTTTGATATTTGAAAATACCTTCATTTAATAATGCATTGCATTTTCATGTCTATATACTTTATCATATTTTTTGGATTCTATTATTGTTCTCCTTCTATCTTTTGGATTTTGTAGTTCTTTTGGTAAAGTTAAAAATCTGACAAGAAAAGTCTTTCTTGTTGATATTTTCCTGGCATTTCCCCTTTTCAAATACCCTCAGAATCATTTTGCTGTGTTCCAAAACAAAACTAGAAAAAAACAAAACAAAACAAAAAAATTCTGTAGGACTATAAAAGAGAAGTAATTCAATTTATAGATTACTTTCATTTGTGATACACAGTGTTTTTATTTGAGAATCCTCTTTAATTACTCAGAAATATTTTGTGTGCTTTCTATTGAGATATTTGAGATATGTTAGGATAGTATACATATATATCTGTTAATACACGTATATATATCCTACATTTCTTGCTAGTTTCAGCACTCATTATTAATTTTAGAACCTAATTTTATAGAGATTAGCATATATATATATATAAAAAGATTAGCTGCATTGAGGGAGATTAATTGAGTTTTAAAGCTTTAAAAATGCATTGTCATTTTTTTCCATTTAATAGAGAGTCTTCTCAAATTCTGGCCCTGAATTGACAGTCATTGTCTTGGATTGTAGGAGTTTTCAAGTTTCTTTGTTGTTCTGTCCTTCCATAGATATTTCAGTACAAAGCTAGGGAGGATATCCTGGCCAGGCACTATTTTTTAAGCAAAAGTATGTTCTCTAATTAACAAATAATTAAATTTCAAGGTATAATTTATATTAATGCTGCTCAGGGTAACAAATTTCATATGTTGCTTTATTTCAAACCCATTCCTGTAAACTTAAAATAATGTGTACCTAATAGCCACTCATGTTTGCTTTTTGTATGCATATAATTTCAAGGTATACTCAATATATATATAAGGTGTGTAGCATGTTTTACCACCTATCATGGTAGCTTTTCATTAAACTAAACTAAAGCAGAGATCTTGCTACTTTTATTTAATTCTAACTTTGGCTCTTTTATGAAAATCAAATGTCAACTGCCCAAGTGCAGGGATAGAAAAGTACTCAACTGTGTGCCCAGAGGTTCTTGAAGTAAAAGGTTGGGTAATTTATATGTTTAATATAAGTGATTTAGAGCCTGGGGCTTTGATCCAATTAAGTAGAGAATCAAATTAGCTGGAGATTAAATGAAGATGGAATGAGGAGAAGTCTTGCTAGCTCTTGAGTTTTCTAAAGAAGGCTTTTGGAGAAAAGTGGTTCTCACCCTTGGCTGCACATGTTGGAATTACTCAAGGGGCTTTTAAAATTTTTGAGGCCTCATCCCATCCCAAGAAGATTCAGTTTAATTTGTTTGCTGACCAGCTAGGCTATCTGGAATTTGAAATTCTTCTCAACTGATTTTAACTTGCAGTTGTAGTTAAGAATAACACAGTTCTCAAAATTCATAGAGCTAAATGGCCACTGGGGGACTAATTTTAAAATGTGGATTCCACATTTTGACACCTCCTGTCCTGGTACAGTAGGTGAAGGTAAGGTTCAGGAACATGCACTCCTAACAGAAGTTTAGGAGTGCATGGTTTCTGAGGTAAATTGTATGCTCTACACTAGGATGTAATTAGTCTTCTTCCCTCTGTCTAACTTTAACTCACCTTTCCAAATAACATACTGTTTTAGTTAGCTTTTGTGTTTCTATGGCCAAAAGACCCAACAAGAACAACTTAGGGGAGGAAAAGTTTATGTGGGGCTCATGATTTAGTCCAGAGACAGCCAGTTCCAATTCCCTGGAGCTCAAGGTGAGGCAGGACATTATGGTAGAAGAGTGTGGCAGAGGAAAATGGCTCAGGACATGATCCAGAAGCAGAGAATGCTAATCTCAGCTCACCGAACATATACCCCAAAGTTATGCCCCCATCAACCCACCTCCTCCATCACACCCCATCAGCCTTCAGTTACTACCTATCAGGGATTAATTCACTGAGTGGGTTAAGGCTCTCATAACCTAGTCATCTCATCTCTAACCTTCTTGCATTGACTCTCACACATGAGCTTTGGGGTACACCTCTTATCTAAATAATAACACCTGTCTCTTACTTTGTTGGGTTTGATTGTCCCGAGCTGTAGAAAGCTGAGTTCAGCATACACCTCTGTGCCTAGCACATTATCTTCTTTGATAGGTACCAGGTCCCTCTAATGTGTTTGAACAATATCCATAATTATTGGTGTACCCTTCTAAAGTAAGTCATGCAGTTTGATGTGTAGATACTTTTAATTTAAACGTTTTCTGCTGAGAGTCTTACTCTTTATTTTTTTACCTCATATTTTAATGATCCACTCATATTGTTAAAATTAAATCCAACTCATTGCTTCTACTTGCTGCGCAGTATTCCTTAGGGGCAAGTGACCACTCTGTTTTACTTACCCAGTTCCCTCTTGGATATCAAATTTGCCCCAAACCAACTGTCACAAGAGGCCATAATGAATATTCTCTTAGACATTTCCTGATAATCTATGTGAGAATTTTTCTGAAATACATACCAAAGAATGAGATGTCCTCAACACAGGTCACAAACTCTCTTAGTTTCACCAGATAGTGCCAGAATGCTATCTAGCTGGTTGTGCAATTATACCTGCTTTTTGGCCTCGGGTATTCACCTGCTATGATAGTGTAGGTATTCTGAGGGTGGGAGAGGGGGGCGGTTCATGACCCTTTAAATCATACTGGCCAGGAAAGGCACAGTATTTGAACTCATGACGGGGGCACAGATGTGTGTGTTGGGGGGGCAGGGGAGTGAACAGGGAGTCAGGTTCTTGAGTTGTGATTCAACAGAAACCTGTAAGGTGTTTTTATGTTCACGATAAGTATGAAAATGATTCATGACTAAAGTGATCACCAGTGGTATTTTACAAACTAAAAGCAATAATAAATATTTTTACGAGTAGAGGTGAGAGATCCAAAGGTCTGATCTGTCATAAGAAAAATGAGTTATAAAACCTGGTGACTAAACTGGGCATGGCGCATGCCTGTAATACCAGTGGCTTGGGAGGCTGAGACAGGAGGATCTTGAGTTCAAAGCCAGCCTCAGCAAAAGCGAGGTGCTAAGCAATGCAGTGAGACCCTGTTTCTAAATAAAATACAAATAGCGCTAGGGATGTGGCTCAGTGTTCGAGTGCCCCTGAGTTCAATCCCTATTACCACTGCCCCCCACCCCCTGCCAAAACAAAAAACAAAAAATCAAACTTGGTGACTACAGCTTGATCAGGTCAATTTTATGACCTTGAATGATAGGCAGGCACCCATTTGGAGGTTTTTGCTTTGGGGAAACTATCTTCAAAAGTCAGATAAAAAATATCACAATTTTAGAGAGAAGAAGGTACGTTGGTAAGGGAATTGCCATTGGAGGGTAAGATTCCTGATAGCATGGAATAATAATCATGTTTAGTTAGTACCTTTTGAGAATTTATTATGTAGCAAGCACTGTGCCACACAATGTATAAACGTTACCGAATCCCCATTAATCCTAAGAAGTTGATACGATCTTATTATCCTTTTTTAAAGATGAAAACACTAAGACTTAGAGAAGTTAGCTCATTTGCTTATAGTCACACAGTTACTAAATAGTAAAGCTAGGATTTGAATCTTGGATTTTGTTGTTACTTTTGATTCTAGATTTCTAGCTCACAATGAGTACAGAACAAAAACAAAAGCCAAAAGAAAGCACTGGTTTGGAAAGAGCCAAACCAGGTTCAGATTCTCACTTTGTCTATAACTTGCCAGGATATGGTGCTGGTAAATTATTCAACCTTCCTGAGCCTCACTTTTGGCAACTGTACAGTGGGGCCAGCAATCTATCTTTCATAAAGTCGTGAGCATGAGTGGGCAGCATGTGTGGCGCATAGTAGATGTCTAATAAATGTTATTGTGTTAAATCTCTTCTTCCAGCCTCTGGTACAAGTTGGATATTTATATATTTATTGAATAGATCTAATAGGTGATTAAAATTTTTCAGTTATTGTCTGAAGTTCCACCTAGATTAATTTGGTAGAGTGAAGATCTGAGAAGGGTGAGAGATGTATTTAAGGGGCCCTAAAGAGATTGCCAGAGGCCACCCTGGTCTATTTTGCAGTTTCCCTGAAGACTGCCCTGGCTGCTGCCCCTCCTGAAAACCATCAGTGAGTTACCTGACTGATCTCAGCAAAGAAGAAACAAAGACAGCAATGGAGCAGCCAGACACAAGCTCATTTTGCCTCCTTCCCTGGGCCTCATGCAGGGGGTGTTGTGGGTTCACACAGCCAAGAGCCAATGCAAGCTCTCCCAGGGAACTGCTGGAGAGGAAATTAATTAACCCCTGCCATGGCTCCCCAGCAGGGGGCCGGGAATTAAGCTGTCATTCCTCCTGGATGCTTGGATCAGCCCCCCTCTGGCTGGCGCAGACTCTGAATGAAGGACTCATCTGCCCTCCCCTCCTGGCTGCCCCTGCCCTTAGACTGAGAATGCCGCTCGCTCTGAGCAGGTAAGCTGGGCATTCCCTTTCAGAGGCACAATTGTGCAGTCACTGCCACTTGTTTCTAGGGTTGGAAACTCAGGAGAAACCTCTTCCAGGGGGCTCAGAATCGGCTACCCGTAGCTAAAGTAATGCGATTTGCAGAGACCTTGAGAAAGTAGCGTTAGCTGTGGACACCAAGGAAACTGTGCAGCGTTTGGGATTCTCTGGCATCTAGACCATTGTTAGCTCTCCAAAGGGAGGCTCATGCCATGTGGAATTCAAAGCTGCTGAGAGCTCCACTTTTAATGAGATCTTTCAAAGGGAATAGCTCAAATGGTCCATCAGAATCGTAATGTCAGGTGGATTTCATGGTCCAGACAGATCTGACATTGCCTCCTTTCTTTCTTTTTTTTTTTCATCTTCCCTTTCTTTAAGGTTTCCCCATAAACCAACAGTAATAAAAAAAATTACTTAAAGTTCTTCTGGGAAGGTATTGATTTATTAATAGAAGCTACTGGCTTTCTGCATCAATGGCCCCAGGGACTCTCACTGTGTGGTTGTGATGGCTGGCTTTCCCCACCAAGCCTCCAGAGCTCCCAGCAGTCGATTTATCAACACAGGATGACAACTTCATTGTTGTTCTTTGGAAACTTTGGCTCTCAAGAACTGCTTGGGGTTTTAGGGTAGGGAGATGCCTTAGGGGGAGTATTCTTGTATGGAGTAGTAAATCCTCTTGAAAAATGCTAGATCTTTTGAAAACTCAGATAGAACCAACTCCTTGCTTTCTTGCCCCCTCCTCCTCCACTCCACCCCCAAAGATGTATGTTCCTTTCTGGAACTTTCTAAGACCCAATCAATAGAAATAAAGCCTTTCTGGCAGTCTAGGACTGTGGGAATTTAGCTTGGGTAACCCAGATGTTATCACATTCCCCAGCTTGTGTGAAGGAATTCACATTAATATAAATAACTCAGATGTCCTACTTGTACTAATTTTCCAAAGCTGCTGTAACAAAGTGCCACAAGTTTGCATATATTAATTCTCTTACAGTTCTGGAGGCTAGAAGTTCATGCTTAGTTTTACTGGGCTAAAGTCAGGTGCCAGCAGGACTGGTTCCTTGGGAGGCTCCAGGGGAGAATGTTTCCTTGCATTTCCTAGTTCCTACAGCTGTCCCCATTCCTCTGTGCATGGCTTCTTTTTGTGTCATTCCATCTTCATCTGTTTTCATTTCCCCTACTCTTTGGTCTCTGACCCTCCTACCTCCCTCTTATAAGGACCATTGTGATTAGATCAAGCCCATGTGGATAATTCAGAATAATTTCCCCAAGATCCTAATTTAATAACATTGTACCATATAAACTAACACCCCCAGATATGAGGGATTAGGATGTAGACAGAACTGAAGGGCCATTATTGTGACTACCACACTCTTCTTGCTCCCATTTGTTCATTCAGGACTTTAGCTCCTGCAGTTACCCGCCCCCCCCCCCCCCATGTTGTTTGGAGTCACTATGCATGTCCCCATCCCATATACGCCCACAAGAGACTCCCTTACAGCCAGCCCACTCCTCAGAAAGTGAGCTAAAGATCACATCCAAGGGGTTCCTGATGCAGAAGTGCTGGATCCAGGAAGAGACATGGAGAGTGTTTTTCTTTCTGATTTAGGGCTGCACTTTGTCCCAGGGGCCTCACAAGCATTTTTTGTGGCAGGAGTTCTATAAGGCACTCCCTTGAAAACAGCTTCTTACTCAATAGCTTGCTTTCTTCCTGGGAATGGAAAATCAATCCAAGAGGCCAGGTGGGGATCAGACACAATACAGTGCCAGACTTAGCCCCTGTGATGTGCCAGGCACTCTTTTATTGCTGGGAATTAGAGATAAAAGACGATTTTGCCTCCCGAGTTTCCTCACAGTCTCCTATTAAGGCAAATTTCTCACACTTTCATGAGCAGAGGTGTCACCTGTTTTTTTTTTTTTTTTAATTTTTTTTTTTTTGTACCAGGGATTGAACCCAGAGGCACTTAACCAATGAGCCACATCCCCAGACACCTTTTGTAATTTATTTAAAGACAGTATCTCTCTAAGTTGCTGAAGCTGGACTTGAACTCATGATCCTCCTGCCTCAGCCTCCCAAACTGCTGGGATTACAGGATTATACCACTGCACTGGCTCACCTGAGGTCTTGAGAAAAAAGTGAAAGTTCTAATCCAGTGGATCTGAGGTGGATCTGGAGAGTCTCAGTTTCCTAACACCCCAAGTAGCAAGGCTGACCATCCACAGCTGGTTAATTATGATGTGGTCCAAGTGCTTTGCCACAGAATGCACAAAGATTGTGTGTGCAAAGGAATGCACCTAGCCAAGGCTGGGAGGAAGGAGAATGATTCCTAGAGGAAACAGCCCCTGGAAAGAGTCCTAAGTTTGATGGAAACCAGGCAAAGGACTGGGAATGGAGACAGTAAAGATCTAGAACAGCAATAAGAGAAGCACAACTGTAGCAGAGTATAAGATGGGAGGCTGGCACAAGGTGAGGCTGTTGAGCCAAGCAATGTGAGTCTGATCATGTAGAACATTCCACTCCAAGCTTACAAATTGGGACATCATTGAATAAACAATGGAGAGTGAGGGAGAGGAGAAAATAGAGCTGGAGAATTGTCTCTGTTACTGGCTGTTCTGAAGTGTCCACCTGGTTTTGTTTGGTGTTATGGTTTGGATATAAGATGTTCCCTGAAACTCTCATATGGCAATGCAGGAATAATCAGATGTGAAATTATTGGATTATGAGAGCTGTAACCTAATCAGTTGATTAACCTACTTGACAGATTTATAATTCAAATGGATTACTGGTGATAACTGTAGGTAAGTGGAGAGGAAGCAGGTCCCTGGGGGTGTGTCTTATGGGATGATATTTTCTCCTTGGCTGCTGTTGCTGCTGCTGCTTCTATTCCTCCTCCTCCCTGTCCTCCTCCTTCCCCATTCTCCTTTCTCTCTCTCTCTCTCTCTCTCTCTCTCTCTCTCTCTTTCTTTTCCTACCCCACTCCTTTCTGGACACCATGAGCTGAGAGCAGCTTTCCTCTTCCATTCCCTTCCTCCATGATCTGCTTCACCTCGGGCCCAGAGGAATGGAGTTGGTTGAAGGTGGACTGAGACCTCTGAAACTGTGAGCCCCAAATAAAATTTTCCTCTTCTAAGTTGTTCTTATCAGATCTTTTGGTCACAGCAACAAAAAGCTGACAGATACAACCAGAAAAGTCACAGGATAGTTAAATGAATGATAGAAAAACATTGCTTTTAAAATATAAGCCTCATGTAGAACCCCTGAACATGTCAAGGCAATACAGTATTTGAGGTCAGCCAAGGTCTGTTCTATTCCATGATGGTGGCAGGAGATGAGCCATGTTCTGATACCAGTGGAAATGATAGTGTCTGGGTAGGGTGGAGTGGGATTCAGGACCAGTTGTGCTGGCCCATGAGGGAGGAGCACTGTCTCAAGGCCTTTTGACCACACTGCTTCTTCTCAAGTCTCCTCATCTTAGTCCTAACCTTTGAAAAGTTGTAGTAAAGTGCTGCTTTTGTAGAGTGTGCATGGGTCCAGAGCTCAAAACTTGAAAGGGCTGAGTACTTTCTAATGAGAACCCATTAGTAGAGATGATGCTAGACTTATGTTCTGAAAACCACTCATTCTTCATCCTTCTAGTTCTAATATCTGGGGCCACTTGTCTCTTTTTTTCTATTCCCTCCAGGCCTGTCTCTGGCTCTTAGGACCAATTTGACACTGGATCTGTCTTGATTCTGTGCTTTTACTGCACTGAATTCTCTATATTGTCTGCTCATCCAAAAGTTATATAATCTTCAAGACTCAAACACTTTATGAATCTGTTTCTGCTAATATTAGGTGAGGTAAAGTGCCTCCCAAAGACACATGTGTCAAAGTCTTGATCCCCAATGCAGCAAGCCCTTCAGAGGAAGGGCTTTTGGGAAGTGGTTAGACTGTGAGAGCTCTGACCTCATCAGTGGATGAATCCAGTCTGACGCCCAACCCTATACTGGTTTCTTATACTGCACTTTCCATAGATATTATGTATGATGGTTTTGGCAAGGATATAACCAAAATATTTATTATTTAAAAAATTATTTTTAATTGGCACATAGTAACTGTATACATTTATGGAGAACAGTATGACATTTTAATACTTGTATACAATGTATAATGAACAGATCAGGGTAATTGGTATGTCCATAATGCCAGACATCATCTCTTTGTGTTTGGAACATTCAAAATCCTCTCTATTACCTATTTTGAAATATTCAGTTAACAGTTGTCAATCATAGTGACCTCCTAGGCTACAGAACATTGGAAGTTATTCCTTCTATAATACTGAATCCCTGCTACATGCTCTTTACTCATCTTCTCGAGCTTCATTCCTCCCTTCCTCATACCCTTTCCAAGCTCTGGTAACCACTCTTCTATTCTCTTTGTGACCAACTTTTTAGCTTTCACATGTAAATAATAACACGTGGAATTCATCTTTCTGTGCCTGGTTTATTTTACTTAACATAATGTCATCCAGATTCATCCATGTTGTTGAAAATGACAGATTTTCATTTTGTTTTAAGACTTAATAATATGGCCACAATATTTATTAAGATCCTCAAGAAAAGTTTGGGACACAATGGATGACTGCAAGTGTATGGGATTGTGATTGGTTAATTCAATGTAATTAATGATATTGATTTATGATTTAAAATCATCTTAGAAGGAATGCTTTAGTTATGTGTGTCTCAAACTCTCTCTTTTGTCCAGTAATTTTTAGCAATACTTAAATAAAAACATGAACAACTGGTGTATCAGGTAATATTAGCACACAGTAACTCAGATGTACAACACTGTCATTTTTTTTTCTATATTTGACTTTAGTTTTGCTCTTAACCTGTCATCTATCCTAGAACACACAATCCATTTTATTCCATTTCACAGGCTGATGTTTTTTTCTAGTCAATTTAAGTGTTGGTATCTCATTCATTTTCAGGTAAAACATGATCTTTTGGGACTCTCTTTTCTCCCAGCTCTGCTCAAGCTGCTGGGAATGGGGTACAATACCTTAGAATCATTGACCTAAAGACACCCACTGCTCTGAACCACAGAGCAATCTGTGAGTGAGTGTTTTCCAGATAAGTAAGACACAACCCCCGCCCCGGGCTCTGAGTCTTCTTCTACTTCTTCAGAATTTTAATGGTCTCCTTTTCCAACTGCCCCCTAAACTTGAGTTTCTAAGTTGAGATATTAGAAAACTTGGTGGGAGATGGAGCAGTTGGAAGTGGTCGTAATTATTCACTTCACCCACCTGAAGGTCCAACTCTCTAAGTGATGAATGTGATTTTGCACACAGGTCTAGCCTCAAAGCTTCAGGTATCATAATAGTGTGATGCCCAATAAATGGCAGGTATTCTGAGCATCCTCTTAAGTGTTTGGGTTGAGAACACAATTGCTAACTTGTCTCAGCTTCCTTAAGAAGCCCTGAACCTGTCCTCTTGCTGGAGAACTCCTCAGTTGTATCCAACACACCTCCTAGCATTTACATCACACAAGAGTCCTGGAAGAATCAGCTGTTTCTCTCTTATGAGTGATTTGATGTCCATATCCCCAAGTGTCAGGAACATGCCAGGTGACACTTACTGAAAGGGTAACAGCAGGGTCAATGTCAAGATGGGAAAGCTCTGCCAAGTTTACCTTTGGGGCACAATTCTATTCCTCTTTATCAGCGGTTTTTTTCATCTCGAGTTTGCTATTTTGCAAAGGATGGTAGCCTAAACTGAGTTCCTGAGAGGTGAAGTAGGGGAAGATAGAGAAATGAAATCCACAGCTAGCATTTGTCTCATTAAAATCTGTCAAAGTCAGAGGAACAGAAGGCAGCAAAGAGCTAAAATCAGATGTCACTAGCTTTCAGAATATGTTGACATGTGGGGGGAGCAAACTGTAGTGACAATGTGCCCTTCAGCTGCCTTGGATCTCAGCTGGGGATAATAAAGCCCTTTGCAGGCTGCATTGGGGAGGCAGACAGGAGTCTAGCACCCAGGCACAGGAGGTGCAAAGGACAGTTACAGCTGATGGAGACAGGACCTTAACAATGATTCCTGTCTTTGAAGAAGCATTTTCTCTTGATGAAATCAGCTTAGGAAAACAGTGTAATTTTAGGAAAGCTGGGTTCACCATGAGTACCTTAATCACCTCTTTTACCTGTACATGTAAGGTTGAAAATATTTACATTTATATTAAAGGGAAAAACAGAACCCCATCCATCCTCACTGATAATTTACTTAGAGTGGACAACAGAATGTTGGCTTGTATAAATGTGATGTTATAGTGGGAAAAGTATGGAGTCTGGAAGTGAACGGAGAGCGGTGCAAATCCTGGCTCTCCACTTACTGTGCCTCCTCAGCAATTTATTTAATTTCTCAGGGACTCAGTTTCCCTCATAATTGAAAGTGAGATGCTTTTGATATTACTTTAAAATAATCTGCTTTTCAGATTATTGTGAACATTTATACAGTAGTGTAAATGTCATAAAAATATACTGTACATAATGTAATAGGCACTCAATAAATGCTAGTTTTTTTGTCTTGCATATTTTCTTTATAATTTAGAATCTATTTTATCTAATCATTGTTTTAGAATCTATTTAATCTATTTATTATTCACTTGTATCTTAAAAGGATCTACTTAGTAACTAGAAGGTACTACAGGATTGAATTTTGTTCTCCAGTTTACCGTCTTACTTGGTAGGTTTCCAAACCACCATCCACTTCCCCTCAAGACTTGATTAGGTCATATAACCCATATGCACACCTCTACCTGAGCTCCTACTCCTCAGGAAAAAGGGGCATTTGTACTTCTTTGGCTGTTCTGACCTGAGCTCTTAGAGGAGGTATTGTTCTGTTGCTACAGGGAAGATAAAGTAGGTCCTGGGGGAGAAGTAATTTAGAGAAAGGAAGTGAAGATTTCCTTCTATAGATGGTGAGCAGGAAAAAGACGAAGAAAATATGGTAGTTACATAGCTTTTGGTGACCATTTAAAAAAACCAGAACTCAGAAAATCTGGTCTGATAAGGTCTGTTTTTATTTTTGAAAGTTTAAATACAATCTTATGAAAATATAAAACTTAGGTTCACACACATATATTTAAAAATGGCCTATATTGTGAAGAATAATAGTAAATGAAAGTAACACACTCATATAACTGTGTAAAAATAAGTTATCAGTTAATTTGATACTTGCTATGGAGGCACACAGCTAAAATAACCAAAATAGATGGTTCTGTGAATCCGTAGCTCTTTTAAAATGGTAGATTCATTACTTTAAAGTAAATATACATTTTTATTTGTTCTCTGACCATACTGAGAGGAACCTATTTAACCTCAAAAGTTGAATTCTGGGCCCATAAGCAAAATATCAGCATGGTTCCCTTTTCCCTTGATTAACATGAACTTGCTGTTGTTACATGCAATAGCCAGATCAAACTAGTAGAGGTAAAAAGTCAAAACTCAGGTCAAATGGCACAAGTCAGAAAGAAAAATGTACAGGAGGGATAATGGAGCATCTCTAAAGCTGACGAAGAATGGAGGATGCAGCTCCCTCACTGTGTCCTCTACAGTGTGGAAAAGAAGGCTGGGCTGGCTCTTCCTGAGCCCAGTATATTTCTACTACCTGGTAGGGCCGCAGCCCTCTCGGGTCTAGCTGAAGACTCAGGAAGGACAATCTGGTGATCTGTCCTTGTCACATGTCGCACTCTCCCATCCAGATTGCCCTTCCCGATGCTCACCCTGCCCTAGGCTCCGTTAACCAGGACCAGGGCCTGGAAACCGGAAACACAGCATCAGCTCCCAGGTGGAGGGCAGTAGTTCTGGGCAGGATTAACTTGTATATGGTCCCATTAGTATTAGTTCCTTAAAGGGAGTGCCAGCCTTTATAAGTTGTAGTTTTGCCTGTTTCCAGGATAAAATCATCTGTTCTAAAGACACAGCAATGGAGCCCTTATACCTGGACTTGAGTCCTGCCCCCTGACCACTTACTAGTGGTATGACCTTTGGCAAGTTGCTTGACTTTTTTGGGCCTTAGTTTCCTCACTTATAAAACTGCTGTTTCTTACTGCATGAGGTTTAGGTAACGATTACAGGAATTATAATATCTAAATCTATGTGCAGAAGAAGGTCTGGTGCATTGCGAATGTTAATAAATACTGCTACTGTTAAAATGTATGAGAAACAACAGTAAGGAAGTTCTGTACCCTCCCCTCTCTGTCCTCCACACTCACCTCCCACTTGAGATAACTGTTAAAAGCTTGATGTCTATTTCTCCAGATTTTTCAAGCTTATGTTCATGGGTATATATTTAATGGGCTTATTTATAGATTTTGCAAATTGCTTTTTTCAAAAAAATTTAGCTTCTTTTGATTTCAACACATCATAGATCAAGACTCATCATTTTCTCAAACTAGTGAGGGAAAAAAATAGATATAGAAATGGATGTTTATATGCAAAGTAGACCTAAGACCCATAGTCATCAATGTCTAGTAACTTCCTCATTTATATCCCTGGCTGAATTCCTGGAAATAAAATTTATGCATGTTCATCAGCATCTATAGCTGGCACTCTCATCTGCAAGATAGTGCACTGTGTTCTCAAGCCATTACATTTCCAGGCCCTCCCAGAGTTTATTTCTAGTGAAAGAGATTACAGGAAATTATTTTAATGACTGCATTCCTGAAAGAGGTTTCTTATTACTCTCTAAAATCTTTATTGACCTCTCTTTTTATATGTGAAATTTCAGTTAGAATATTCTCTGACTGGGGAAATGCAAATCCAAAACCACAGTGAGATATTACCTTACCCCGATGAGAACAGCTAATATAAAAAGGACAGAAGAGAACAAGGGCTGGTGAGAATACAGAGAAAAGGGAATCCTTGCACACTGTTGGTTAGATTGATTATATAATTTATTGATTTTATAATTTATTTCTATAATTGTTTGAATTTTCTCTTTTACCTATAACTTGATTAATACAATATTTTATAAATTATCAGGGGAATGGTACTTTAACTATTTGATTTATTAATAATTTATAGTTTAAAATTATAATCAAATAGAATGATCAATGATATTTCTACTTTTATGAAACATTGATTTTTTAAAATGAAATAATAATAGATTTTTATGAATGTTGCATATGTGCTTGAGAAAAAGGCATTTTTTTTTTGTTATAAGGATATAACATTTGATACATAGTCAAAATTTCTAAATGTTGGGTTTTTTTTTATATCCTTACTTTTTGTCTACTCGATATCAAAGAGGTGTGAGAGTAGGATGTTAAAGTCTTCCGTCATTAATGTGTTTCTTCATATTTCTCCTTGAGGAGTGAGTAATTATTCTTTACATAGGTGTTTACTGTGTCATTTGGCACGTAAGTATTCATAACCATTATATGATCATTGAAAATTGCAGCTTTTAGTGCTGCAGAGTTTTATTTTTATTTTTTGCTTTTTAAAAATATGTTTTCAAAAATTTTCAGTTATCTTTTGGTTAAAAAGATACTCATTCTCTTAAGCCAAGAGTTAATAATGAACACAAAGAAATATGAAAAAAATACAGTTTGTTTTGAATTCTGTTGCTTTATATTCAAATTATAACTTTTGTATACTACGGCTTCCATTATCTAGTAAGTCATTGTCCATTCCTTTATTTTTGGCCTTTTTGAATTAACTTATTTAGGTATGAATCTTATATTCAGCCCAGAGTTATAGGTTTTTATTAGCCAATTTGAAAATGTTTTCTTTGAGTAAGAAAGTCAAGCCTATCTACATTTTTTGTTATTACTAATATTTGTTTCAATTCTGCCATATTATTTGATATTATAATTGCTGTGTATATTAGTTTATATTTATTGTGGTTATTTCTCCAATAACGTAATTTCTATATTATTTTGTTATATTTAAAATTTTGCATATGTGTTGTATTTATTGTTGACTTCATACATATTTCTCCTTTTTTAAGGTCTTTTTTCCTCATTCTTATTTAATTTTTTATTTTTTGTTCTGCTGGTATTAAAAGGTGGTTACCTCTTGAATGTTCTCCTATGACCTATACAATAGTAAATGAAGTTATTTGATTTTTCTCTCCTTTATATCTCTCTTTTCCTCTTCCTCTCCCTATTTCATCTCTCTTTTAGGAACATTCTTCTACTTTGTCAGAACACAAAATATTTACACACCACTTTTTTCCTCCTACATCTCATCATTGTTCTAATTTGAGCTCTATAATCACGTATATTATTTGCTTTATCAGTTCTTTTTCAACATTTTTCAGTTATATGTTGTTTAAAAAGATACTCATTCTCTTAGTTAAAACAATCCTTAGCAAGAAATACAAAGCAGGAGGCCTCACAATACTAGACCTTAAATTATACTACAGAGCTATATAGTAACAAAAATAACTTGGTATTGGCACCAAAATAGGCAAGAAAACTAATGAAACAGAATAGAATACATGGAAACAAACCCACATAAATACAGTTAATTCATATTAGACAAAGGTGCCAAAAAACATAGATTGGAGAAAAGATAGCCTTTTCAACAAGTGGTGCTGGGAAAACTGGAAATTCATATGTGTGGTAAATGAAATTTAACCCCCATCTTTCACCCTGCACAACACACAACTCAAGTGGATCAAAGACCTAGAAATTAGACCAGAAACCCTGTACATATTAGAAGAAAATGTAGGACCAGCCCTCTGGCACATAAGCTCAAAAACTGATTTTCTTAATAAGAACCCTAAAATATAAGAAGTAAAATCGAGACTCAATAAATGGGATGGTATCAAACTAAAAAGTTTCTTCATAGCAAAGGAAACAATCAAAAGTGGGAAGAGAGAGCCTACAGAATGGGAGAAAATCTTTGCTGCTTACCCTTCAGATAGAACATTAATCTTCAGAATATATAAAGAACTCAAAAAACTTAACACCAAAAAACCAAATAACCCAATCAATGGGCAAAAGAACTGAACAGATTTTTTTTTCAAAAGAAAAAAATATGAACAGTCACAAATATATGAAAAAAAATGTTCAACATACCTAGCAATTATAGACATGCAAGATTCCATCTCACTCCAGACAGAATGGCAATTATCAAGAATACAAATAACAACAAATGTTGGCAAAGATGTGGAGTAAAAGGTACACTTGTACAGTGCTGGTTGAATTGCAAATGTGTGCAACCACTCTGGAAAGCAGTGTGGAGATTTTTAGAAAATTGGAACGGCCATTTGACCCAATTATTCCACTCCTTAGCATATATCCAAAGGATTTAAAATCAGCATACTAGAGTGACATAGCCACATCAATGTTTATAGCAGCACAATTCACAATAGCTAAGCTATGGAACCAACCCAGATGCCCATCAACACATGAATCGGTAAAGAAATTGTGTATATATACAGAATGGTATATTACTCAGCCACAAAGAGGAATGACTTTGTTACATTTGCCAATAAGTAGATGGCTCTGGAGACTATCATGCTAAGTGAAATAAGTCAATCCCCCAAAACCAAAGGTTGAATGTTTTCTCTGATATGTGGAAATTAAATCACAATAACGGAGGGGAGGAGAAGAAGAAAAGTTCAGTAGATTAGACAAAGAGGAATAAAAGTAAGTGATGGGGAATAGGAATAGGAAAGAGTAGAATAAATCTAACATAATTTTCCTATGTACACATATGTAAATACCTAAGTGGATCCCACCATTGTTCCCACCCACAAGAATAGGGTCTATTCTAGATAGAATATATAGACTATATCTAATTAGAATAAGATATATTCCATGCTTGTACAATTTTATCAAAATAGATTCTACTGTAATGTATAACTAAGAAGAACCAATTAAGATATAAAATAATAAAAAGATGATCATTCTCTAGTATACCCATCATGGTGAAAATTGTTTCCTGGGTTCAGAAGTGAAAAATTCTTAGATATTACAATGATATATAAACTTTCAAAGGATCAGAAGATCTATGCAAATATGCTGCCCTTGGGAGATATTAAAAACTTTATAGTGATGGGAACAAGTGTCTGAAAGGGAGGCAGAGGGTTGACAAACACTATTCTTCTAGAATTTTCAGTAGTGGCTCATGTTTATAATATTCCTTGAGTTACCAGATGTTCAAAACAATTTTTCCCTGGTCTAGGTACTTGAAGCAAAAGTTGCCTATACATAAAATTCTTGACTTGTGTACTTCCTTTCCTTGAATTGCTTGAAAATTCAGTGTCACAGTGGCCATATTTTGTATTTTGTTCCCAAGAATTCTGATGCCAAGTTATTTCTCTCACCTCATGGATAGTTTGATCATTTTATCTAAAATTCCCTTAGGATTTTTTTCTTTATCGTAAACAGAATAATTTTACTAATGTAGGACTATTAGCTGATCAGAATAGTTCTGGTTCTATTTCTCTTGATATCTGATGGATCTTTCAATGCACAGATTTAAGTGCTTTTTTATTTTTGGAACATTTTATTTGGTAATAATTTGAGTATTCATTTCTGTTCGGTAGTTAGCTTTTCCTTACTTACAGACTACAATTATATGAATGTTTGACCTTCTTTGCCTTCTTTTCTCTCTAAAATTTTTTACTCCCCTGCCCTACCCATTTTAAATTTTTCTCAGTTGTTTTCATACCTTTCTTAGGTACCTCTGTTTTAGTCTTTTTAGGCTACTATAATAAGAGTAGGTAATTTATAAAGAACAAAAATGTATTTCTCCAAGTTCTTCATGATGAAAAGTATAAGAAGAAAGTGCTGGTAGATTGGTAACTGGTGTGGGCTCCATTCTTTATAGATGGTGGCTTCTATCTGTCCTCACTTAGCAGAAGAGACATAAGGAGAAAAATGGTAAATAGGTTCACTTAAACCCTTTTGTAAAGACATTAATCCCATTCCCAAGGGTGGAGCCCTCAGGAACTAATCATTACCCAAAGGCATCTTAATACCATAACCTTGGAGCCTTCAACATAGGAATTTTGGAGCAATATAAAAATTAATATAAATAGCACCGTCTTATGAAAATTTCACTTTAATCTCTTCTCTCATGTGCAACTTTTAATTTATTCTCATTTCTGAGATGGTTTTGTCTTTTCCTTCAACTTTTTTTCTAGATTTCAACAATATTTATTGCATTTATTCCTAGTTTTTTCTATGTTAATATTTAGTTCTCAAATTGATTATCAGTATAAGAATTTTTCTAGATGGTTTTTTGAAGATATTTAATTCATTTGGAAGTTAGTTATGGTTTTCTACTGCATTATGGTTTATTGTGGGGAGAATTTTTCAACTGAAGCTCACTTTTTTGTTTTCTTGTTTTCATCTTATAGGATCTTCACATATAACTGGATTCCTTTTTATATTTTATTCCTAGGCCTTTTGTGAACAGGGTTCCTAGTTTCAAGAGTATCTTCTTTTTTATTACCAGGAAATGTAGTTTCTTTACTGGATGATGCTGGCTGCAGTGGGGATAGTAAGAGATCCATCCTATTCCTCAAATTTCAATAGGATTAAAATTTTCATCTTTCTCCTCTTTACTTCTATTTTAACTGCCCTATTTCTTAAGGTCACCATATTTTCTGTATTTATCTGACTGTCCACCAAAAACTTGCTTTTCGGAGGTTGCCACCTCTAATATCTTTCACTTTTAAGCCTTTCCCCTCAGGTATTGTTGTGATATATCAAGTCTCAGATTTGTGTCCAACATCTTAGCAATTGATGTTGGATTTTTACCATTTTGAGAGTGTGTTTTTTCCTCCCCATCTTTTTCATGAAACATCTTAAGTTACCTTATTCTACTCTCAGTACTCATAAATACACAATGGCAATGAAGCTCTGTAGAAATTTTAAAAATTGGTATTATTTCTTATGGGGAATCTAAAAATTGTGGTATTTTCAGGTAATGCTAAATGTGTGGGTCTTATTTGGCACTTTTCTTTTCTTTTTTTTTTAGGTGCTGGGGATTGAACTCACAGCCTTGTGCATGTGACGCAAGCACTCTGCCAACTGAGCTATATCTCCAGCCCTATTTATTACCTCTTGTTGATCATATGGTTTGTGTGAAGATTTGATTCAGAGGGTCATAATTATTAATAGGAAATAGTTTAACAACTTTGTTGTGTTTTGTATTTCTTCTGTGTCTTTCCTAATTATTTATCAAAGATACTTAGTGGATGTGCAGTAAATTAGTTGATTTAAGAAAATTGAATTGAATCTTTCTTTAAAATTATTTTTTCCTTGTCTTATTGCTTTGGATAGAGTGATAATGGCTTTAATAAGTATTCTACTCTTAGAATTAATCATTTCTCCTGATAGCCACTCTTAATTGCAATACCAATTATAATTTTTGAGTCTGGCAAATAAAAACATTTCCTTCCTTTACCTTTGTATTGAATATTTAGGTTATTGTCTTGGAAAATGTTAATGATGTGTTACAATGCTACAGTAATAGTTACCTTTAAAATATAAATTACTTTCTTGTACTTAGTTCTAAAGTGTAAGGTGTAATACTCTAAAATGCAGGTAAATTCTAGATTTTGGTGGGACATTTGATAGGCAAAAATGTTGTGTAGGCTTCAGAATGAACAGGAAATGAAAAGAAAGCACTATGATATGACTAGCAAAAAGGAAATGCTTCTTTTCTTTTGAATTATGGTGGGAGTTTAGCAACACGTGTGCCTTGGGTGAAGTAGTGACAAATAAAGATTTGGGATGGTCCTGTGGTTTCCAAAACAGCAAATAATAAAGATGTTACAAATGGGAGCCAGCAGGGAAGTGAGGCTGGCTCCAGAGGACTAGAAAAATGATGTCTTCATTGAAATGAGGCTGATGGAAAATACTCTGGGTTGTTTTATAGATTCACCAAATGACATGGAGCATTGAGAAGCTGTGAGTTTTAGAACAGAATCAGATGCTCCTCAGGGCCTTGAATCTATGCTCTAGAGAAGGAGTATGGTGTCAAGATTTGTGAGCTAAATTTGTTTTGCCTAATTAGGTCACCTAGGAATACCGAGAATCTACGTGCATTTTGCCCAAGTAAAGTTTGACATGAATATCATACAATATTTTCTGTTAATTACATTTCTCAACATAACATTGTGGTAAGAGTGCTTGTATTTTATAAAATCTCAGGAGTAATAGTAAGGGAGAACACACCATCCAGTAATATTTCGCAAAACTAATTACCTGAGGGAATTCAGGAAAATTTGTGCAGATGGATGCACTACACAGGTAATAAGCTCTTCTAAAAGATTAAGTATTCTAATTACAAAGCAATTATTATAATGCATGACAATTTTAAATTCCTCTCATTTTGTGTGCCATTTAGTTTTTATTGGGAAGCAAAACAAAACAGATAAGAATTTGTCATCCATTTTTAGCTTCACTTTTTAATTATTCTTAAGTCATCTTGGATGGCTGGCTTTTTATTTCAAACACTATTCAGAAGCAATTTTTTTTATTTGTTTAAAAATTAAACCATGATAAATGTATATTCACTTTTGGATTTTTAAACTACTGTATTGATGGCATCTGAATGAGTTCATGGAAGCTGCTTCAATTATGCCCTGCATATTGTATAAGTCCTATTTTGCTTAATTTTCTTTCCATGCCTAAAAATATACAATGTTCATCATTTATTGTATAATTTTAAAAATGTTTATTAAATATTTCTTTGAAACTTTGCAGAAAAATGTAAACATTCACAGAAGCCACATATTCTTGGCTTCTGTTGTGATTCTGTTATTGCATCTAAAACAAAAAGGAAAATCCATAAAAATCTAAGATGCAAAAAATAAGTGATATCTTCTGTACTTGTAAAATGATCCTGTTCAGTAAATTTGGTCAGAGAGCAACTATTGTAGAAAGGATAATATATATATATATATATATATATATATATATATATATATATATATATATATATATATATATATATATATATACACACACACACACACACACACACTTAGGATGTGTATGTATATGGGGGAATAAAGAGGTAAAATGTGCAGTATAGGTACTTTTATTTTAATCAATACCTACTAAAATAAGCAACCCAATTGAGTCAGTTGGTTGAATCACAAGCTTTCTGTAGAAATAAATAACTTGAGAGAGAATAAACAGAAGGAAGGCATTTTAATTTATTTTAAAAAATAACAGTTGTAAGGCCCACTTGATTCTCTATACAACAGTCAATTGCTATGCCATTTTTTTTTCCAAGTGGGCAGAGTCCACAGGCTATGTTAGAAGTTGAAAATGCAGTCCCTTTCTTTCCTACTGATTTTGATGGGGGTGGCTCTTTGACCCAACTGTAGTCACTCATGTGTAGGGAGGAGTTTGTTAGGGAAAATATCTTTTTCCCTGAAAATGATAGACACTTGGGGAGAATTCCTGCACCAATCTAGCCTTCTTTGTCCTCATCCCCACCACCACTCTTTCCTGCCACCCTGGAGGTTGATGAGAATATGGTGCTTGGAATGACCACAGCCATTTGTAGCTATGCAGGAAACCAGGGCATATGGGGAGGCTGGCACAGAAGCACAGCTGGAAAGTATAGATCCTTGATGTTGCTGAATCTCCAAATCGACCTGTAGACTGTCTATCTCTGGTCACTTTTAGTTACACATTCTATTTAATGGAGCCCAACACATTTAATTAAAGAGCGTATCATTGTTCACACTGAAATACCGAATTGACAAAGAAGCTAATGTAGTTATAGTCACACCATACATAGGTAATTCTGTTACCTGACTGATACCTGTAGAGTCACAATGCTCCTTTTGATAATCCTGAGATCTATGAAATTCCCTATCATCATTGTAATTCCACAACCCTGTTCTTAACACCCTTCTTCATCCCTAGTGAAAAACCTTTTACCATTTCTGTTTTGCATTTTAACTCTCCACAGATTGTCTCCTCTTTTGTCATCTCTTCTGCTAATCAACTCCTCCTCTTCCATTGGATCTGGAGGAGTCCTTTGCCTAAACTCACCATGCTCCCTGTACCCAGTTACAACTTTACCTCTTAACACCTTACAATAGGTGCTCACTCTCTGCTCAGGCACCACATATTTTGATTTTATTATTATATTAATATATACACAGAAATTTTTTTATGATCTAAGTTCCCAAATAAGTGGGATCATGTGTTTTCAGTAATTTGATATCATATCTCATTTATAAATAACCATATGTGCTGAACTAAATCAATCAGTATAACAGTAACCATATATGCTAGACTAAATGAAACAAATGGAACAGAATATCCGTATTTACAACTGTCCCATGAAATCTGGGGTATATGGTTGGATGATTTACATATAATGACCTGCAAAGAGCTGCTTGATAATGAGCCAACAGATCACACAGTATTTGTAGACTATTCAGTCTTTTTTGTCCAGTTAATTATATTTACTGAAATATTTAAAAGATATGCTTATATGGAAAATTTGGAAACTGCAAAGAAAACAAACAAAAATTAGTCAAGTCCCTATAGTCCAAAACAGTGTTGTTAATGTTTTGCTGTTTTACTTTCCAGTGTTTTTTCCCTATAGGTTTTGGCAGAAATTTTTGTTTGTTTTGAATTTTTGTTTTGTTTTCAGCTATTGACCAGACAGAAAACTGAGAACTGTTGGAGGAATGGATGTGGAATCACGTGAGGAAACCTCTTTCTGAGCTCCTAGCAATCATGAAATAATAATTACACTTTTGATTGCTTATTATGCTCATGATGATGTTCTTTAGTTCTCAAATAATATAATTAGGAACTAATATTATAATTCATATTTTGAAGATGAGGTACCTAGTTTAGAGAAATTAGAGATAGAACAGCTGGTGGGGCCTGAGGCTGGAAGGAGAGTCCACAGCTGGCCACTGGACTTCACAGCGGTTGTTCTTTTTTTTTTTATGCTTTTACCTAATTGCCAATCAACAGAATCAACAGGGAGTTGGTGTTTGGTTCCAACCCTTTTATTTTTAAAATGAACAGACTATCAAGTAGAATGCTTTGAAAATTAGTCCTGTAGCTTGCTCTTTTGGGGTTTCTCCTGAAACTCTATTGGATGTCTTTGGCCTCTTTCTGCCTTGCCCTTGCATGTAATCCTCAGTACTAGGAACCAGACAAACCACTCTGGAGCATGAGAACCAATAGTTCCTAAGATTCTAAGAGTTTTGAGGCACTACTTGATAAGAGACTGTCTTTGATTTAATGTACTCTGCCGTAGGTGCCAGCCCTAAAAGCAAGGCCACACCCCACACCCCATTCACCTTTTAAACAGGGAGAACTTTTCAAGGCAGAGCATAGCAGGGAGATTCTGGAATTAAAAGCTAGCAGAGGAGAGCCCAGATCTGGTCATTGTGTGTGTTTGCTTTCTTAATCCTGAGGTGTGATCAAAACTGGACACAGCTGTTCTTTCTCAGGGAGCTTTCACTCCCAGACCTAGTGTTTGGATTTCAGCTCGTTGTTTAATAGTTCTAGAATGTGAAGGGTCACCTTGAGGCAGGAAGGTTAGCACTCCATTAAGATGGATGGGGAAAGTGCACACCTTTCACTTTTACTTTATTTCTTTGCTTTCTTTTCCGTTTGCCTGCACACTCGGCAAAGCAAAATCACATTCACTACACAGTCTGTTTTTATACCCACTGGGCTGAAAAGTTGATTTACTGGAGGACGTGGATTTTTCCAGGAAAAGGGAAAAAATCCACAGAGAGTTTTAAAATCTGCAGAATACGACAGGATTATCAGAGGAATAAGAAATCTTATGCTAGATCCTTTGGTTCTTAAATCAATCCCCAAAGAGGTTTTAAAGCTCATGTGCTTCTTGGATGGTTCTTCTGAACCTCCTCATAAACGTTCTTCATATAATTTCTGTTAAGAGGCAGAGCTAAAACCAGAACCGTTTATGTGAAACTCCAGACTAGTGCATTTTTGCTCTGCTAGCTTTCACAAATGTTGATTCAAAGGTGCTCGAAGGGAGTTAACACTTGCTGGAGTGCCCACTATGTGAAGGCACCTGGCTGGATTCCATGGGAGATCACAGTTCAGTCCCTTCTCTCTGGCGAAGGAAAAGCAGAGGTGATTTTCTTGAATACAAACCAGACTCTGAGAAGAATTATAATAGAGATTCATGCAATAGGACCATGGAGGAAGGAGTAAACTCATTTTGATTAGGACATTTAGAAAATCTTCTTGAAGATAAGATTCAAAGCTCATTTGGGGAATCTGGCAGGAGAAGATTAACTGAAAGGGGTAGTTCTTTCAACAAAGGGATTAAATCAGAACAAGTGGTACTGAGAGATGATACTCTCAGTTTCCTATAGTGGGGATAGCAGAGACCCCTGATGTACCCTCAACTCTGTCTCCTCTTCCTAAACATTCAGAACTATATTCCCCAGCCTTCTGGGAAGCACATGGGATAGTGTGATTGTCTTCTGGCAAATGGAATGAAGGTAGAATAATATGTGCATTTTCTCTTTACTTTCTCTCTTGGCTTATTTGGCTAGCTGGACTCAGAGCATGTAGCAAACATCTCTGAGAAAGTCTTCACACGTGATGGGCCCACAAAGGGAAGGAGCCAGGATGCTGGAGTCAAACAGGGCTGCTAGTAAAATACCTTGTCATCAGTTGTGGCTTTAAGCCCCTTGGATGTGTTGCTGTAGCAGTGGGGACTGCAATGGGGGACTGCAAAGGGAGGTCTAACAGATCTGAGATTTCCGGACACAAGTGATTCTAGCAGCTTACTTGTCCATCAGCCCATTTGTCAGAATAAAGGCAATAAGTTTATGTAAATGCTAATAATGTTTGAATTAATATATGCCATCCCTGGGAAGAAGGCAAGACCCATTCTTTCCAGTGTGGACCTCAAGGAGCCCTATTTTGTGGGGGTAGTTTTGTGCTGACAATTTAACTTTAAGTAAAAATGTTGCAAAACAGTGGAGGAAATTACTTCAGTAAAGAGGAGAGTTGGGCATTTCACAGCTTAGGGAAAAAGAAAATGAACTTGATGTGTTCTAAGGGTGATTCCAAAGCTGTTGCTCCAGGGCTACGTGAACATTATCATTTGTAGTGCTTTTGTGGCTGTTGCTCTAAGAGTAATGCATGCTCCCTGTAGAAAAATTGGAAAACATTAAAATGTCAAGGAATAAAAATTATAATCACTCATAATTCTATGATATTTTGGTATGTTTCAGTCCTCTTTCTCTCTACATATATATAATATTTATATACATGTGTTATATATATATGTGTTTTATATATATATATATACACACACACACACACACACACACACACACACATCTACATCATAGAATTATCTTTATCATCCTGTGTAGGATATGTATCTGGGTTTTGTCATTACATTCTGTTATAAACTTGATCTTAAACAATTGTGTAATTTTTTTCATTATATGAATATAATATAATTTTTAGCTTTTCCCATGAAGTTAAGTACAATTATTTCCAGGATTTTTTCTTGTTGTTTTAATAAGAATAGATATCATTATTCATAAATATTTGCCTGGGTTCTTGATTATTTCTTTAGGCTAGATTCCTAGAAATAGAGTTTGTAGTCAGAGTTTGAAAAATTGTAGAGGATCTTGATATGTATAGGAAAATAACTGTCTAGAATTATTTTAGCAGCTTACTTGCTCATCAGCAGAATATGAGATTTCTGTATTATAATATTTTCAAATGCATTGAAAAGGTGCTCCCTTTTAAAATTCTGGGTTTTTTTTTTCTAGTTTTCTCTATAACTCAGAGACTCAAGGACAATAAATCCATGATGTATTTGGTAACCTATTTTCAGTTGACAAAGTGGCTATCTCCTGCTGAAGTGGGTATAAATATTTCATTTTATGGAGCTGTAAGCATCCTCTGGTCATAGTATTGGATAAGCTGATTGCATTTAGTACATGCTAAATTGCTAGCACCCCAAAATCTTACTGGGTTAATGCAACAGATTTTTATTTTTTGCTCAGGTTGATTGTACTGCAGGTCAATTGCAGTTACTTTGCACATTCACAATCGCTCCAACCTTGAAAATGGACTGTGGTAAATCATGTATTTACTCTGTTTTTTCTCCAGGAAAGACACATGTCACTTTTGCTCACATCTCTTTGGCCAAAGCAAGTCATAGGGACACATTGATTGTACAGGTGCAAGAAAGGACAATGCCACCATGTGACTAAGAGGAGACCAGAGAACATTCAGTGGCCAGCACTAGAGACATAGACATGCTAACTTGCTTATGTATGGTCTAAAGTTGGTTTCATGCTGAAGTGATAAAGTCAATTTGTGACAGAGAGCTCATGGCCTGCAGATACCAACAATTTACAGAAAATTTTGGCCAATCGTTGATCTTACACATGGCCCTCAGGAAAACTGTAGTCATTTCATTATGGCTGTCCCCCATGCACCCCAGATCACCCTCTAAAAGCAATTATTTGCTAAATGTTTCAAATTCAGCTCATCAAATTCAAAATAAAGACTTTTTTTTTAATCTCCTCATGGTTGATGTGCAGTTACCATGGTTGTGGCAGAGCCATGAGTTGGAAAGTGATAAAAACTGAGACCCAATAACTGAACTGGACTGAGATTAGAAAGGAAAGCCATCAAAATGACCGGGGAGTGCCTTGAATATTGCCACTGTAAGCTGGGTCAGATGAGTTTCTCACCAGCACTCTGCACCTTCTCCAGCACTCTGTAACTTATACAAGTCTCTCAGTGTTTTAGAATCAACCTGGATACAAATTCATGGACTCCTGTAAACACAAACCTGCAGAGATACATACATATAAAGGTAGGAAAAACAATCGGCTCCTCCAAGTTTTCCCATCAACTTTCCCAGCTTGTTGCTGGGAAGTATTTCACTTTCACATTTGATTTTTTTAAAAAATGTTTTGGATTTCTCCTCAGAGGTCTCCTAAGCATTTGCATTGCATTGGTTTTCTGGGTGACTTACCAGTGCACTGTGTGGGGCTTGCAAGCAGTATGTCTTCCATCCATTGTCAACAAATCCCTTGTGTTAAGACAGACCTTCTAAAGAAACATGTTAATCAAGTGAGGAAATGCTTTTTGTCTTCATTTAATGTTCAAATAATAATGCAACAGTTAGTAATGCTAGGGATGGATGGAGACACATCACAGGCGTATTCAAACTGAGGTCAAAGTCTATTCTTCTTAAATGTCAGAAATGACATCCCCTAATACCCGTGTATACAGATTTCATTTATTTGTGCACTTAAATTAACTCCTTTCTAATCCAGCTTCTACAGCTCCCAAAGACTTCCTGTGGAGGGCAGTTTCTTCTAAAGTAGTCATAATTCACATCCAGCTCTGATTGGAGGAATTTCTTTCTTGACTCTGTGCCATAGTCGAAGGTACAGAATCAGAGCTTTTTCTCATTTCAAAGAGTTTTACTTGGTTTGGAAATAGACACTTCTGATAGTTTTTTTTTTGTTGTTGTTTTGTTTTCCCTCTGTGATAGTTCCCTCTTTCCTGAGAATATTTCACATTTTCTTTGTTTTTGCATTTGGTTTTTTTAAAAAGGCTTTTTAGTTATTGAGCATTCTATGTCATCCATAAGGAAAATATTATTATAAAATATTGTTTGTATATAGACTTCTAATTATATTACGTATACTTGCATGTCTCAATTAAAGCTAAGTGGTTTTCCTTTCCAATTTAAGAAAGAATACACAATTTTAGGAGTATACTTGTGTGAACAGTTGGACAGAAATGTTAAAATTTAGGTCCTCTAGAAAAAACTAGAGTTGTTTTGCCTATATAATATTTATCTGACTCTAGAACATAGGAGAGGTTTTACACTGAAGGTAGAAGTGACAGCATATTAACAACAACAGTGTGTTATGATTGGGACATTACCTCCTTTAATCTTCCCAGCGTTACAGAGTCCACGACTGTACCCTCATCCTTCCCAACATCTTCCAATTAGTAGTCAATTAGCAAAAGAAAATAAACCTTACATTGGTCCATTTTAGATAGTTTGCTTTTTCTTCAATAAATAATCCTTTTTTTTTTGTCCAGTCATGAGAGAGTATCACCAATGAATGCAGATATACTTCTCAGTTTCACAAGGCAAGTGTTTTTATACACTTTATATGAGTAAGAAAATCAGGACTCCAAAACGCTAAGTTACTTGTCCAATGAAGGCATCACTGGGTAGAGGCAAAGTCTAGCTGTCTTTGCCCTGGTTAATTGTGCTCTTTTGTGATGCCACCTCTCTGAGAATGAAGAATAGGCACTGACCACAGGTCCTCCTCTCAAATTTGTTAATGGATTTTCTTTTTACTCTTCACTAATAAAAACATTAAAAATAAAGAAAAACTCTTAATATAGTCTCCTATGATTTCTTTCTTATTCTTTCTGTGATTTCTGTGTAACTCAGGTTAAGGGAAGAATTAGATTCTGTTTGATCAAGAGTTACTGCATATCTACACTGGGCACTTGTCAAACTCAGAAATATCTTTTTTTTTTCTACAGCTGTGGACCATTTTTACTTTTTTCTAAAATAAGATATGAAGCAGCAATTTCTAGACATCAAGATCTAAATACTAGTCAAGTCATTATTATGTTGCCCATTTCTTCCTGTCTCAAAACATTACTATACAATATTTCTACATTATCACATGGTTTTCAGTCTTCCATGAAATTTTTGACTTTCTGAAATGTCTAGTAGATCTGGGAACTCCAAATTCAAGGATTGGGCAACCTCAGAAAACTGGGTATCTGATTCAAAAGAGAGTTGCCCTGGATCTTTTTATAATCTTTTTTGGGAGAGAAATGATTGGCAGGAAACATATCCAAGCATGAATATATGTACTTTGAGGTAGGTTCATGGTTTGGTCCCTTTATTCTTTAGCAGCAAGATAGAGAGGAAGCCAGGACATCTTTAGACTTGAACTTGAAAAGCTTTATATGATCCATGTGTTATAATAAAGTAGAATAAGAATCTTTCTGAGAACTGTATCCAGATCTTTAATTGCCTTATACTAGAATAATATTTAACAACAAAAATGGTCTATTTCTGTGTTTTTCTCAGAGGAAAAGAAAAAGTTAGTTTCATCATGAATATTAAGATGGAAACTTTGACCAGGGGTTTTTCAAAACAATTTCATAGGCTTAGAGGTAGTCAATTAGCAAAAGAAAATAAACCTCACATTGGTCCATTTTAGATAGTTTGCTTTTTCTTCAATAAATAATCCTTTTTTTTTTTTGTCCAGTCTTGAGAGATTCACCAATGAATGCAGATTTACTTCTCAGTTTCACAATTTTCTTTTCCTCCTTGCTTACTCTAGAAAGGTTTAGATATAATGTTAGTTTTACCTTTATAAAAAAATTTTCAGCCAGGTGTCGTGGTACATGTCTGTACTCCCTGAAACTTGTGAAGCTAAGGCAGGAAGATTGCAAGTTCAAAACTAAGCTCAGCAACTTAGTGAGGCCCTAAGCAACTTAGCCAGACTCTGTCTCAAAAAAAAAAAAAAAAAAAAAAAAAAAAAAGCAAGAGAGGCTTGGGATGTGGTTCAGTGGTTATGTCCCGGGTTCAATTCCTGATACAAAAAACAAAAAAGATTTCCTCTTTTCCTACCTACTAAGGTGGTTATTAACAGCATAGATCCACAACAATGAACATTTGTAAAAGAAACATCCTTTAAATTTTATTCTTTGATGGATACCATAAATCAAAAGAGGAGCCAGAGATGGGGGACAGGCAGATAGTCCTTCTGACCAGTGACTCCACGACTGTACCCCATCCTTCCCAAAATCTTCCAAGTCCCCCAGATGCATCAACTTCTGCTACATTGCAGAAGCCCTGCCCTTCAGGGAAACATTTATGCCTTCTATCTTACAAATATGATTTAGGTTTGCAGACAAGGACAGTAGGAATGGAAAGCCATCTCCTGTGGCTGAGGCCTGGAGGTGAGAATGATGAAATTGGACTGCAAAGTAATGATGGATCCACATCTCAGGTCTTAGATGCTGTCCTTAGGAGACTGTACTATTTTTTTTTAAATAAGAGGGCATTGATTTCATGTATTCTGAAGAAGAGTGAGTCTACAGACACTGACATCAGCTGTGGGCAGTACTGATGTTGTCGATAAGATCCAGAACAGGGAGGAGATACCATGGGTGTAGAGTGGAGGTGAGAAATAAATATGACTTGACAATGGATGCCCACTCTGCCATTGTCCTCTAGCTATGGGGACATCAGACTCAAATCAAGGGTGGCTCTTACCCTCCAGGAGCTCACGGGCCAGCTGAGTTTGGAATTAACGATCTATAATGGTGGCAGGATGTTGCACATAGGATAGGATGGCTTTAAACAGGCACCACAAGCTGATAATTCTTTAGACCTCAAAATTAATTTTATCAGCATTCTGAGAGGATCCATATTTCAAGAGAAGATTTGATTAAACCCAAAACAGACAGACAAAGTTTACTATCTACATTTTCCTCCACTTAACTTTCTTTCTCTCAAGTTAGACCTTCAGGGAAACTGTATTGAATTAAGAATGTTGCTTAGTGAGCCTAGAATCTAAATAAGATATAGGAATCAGAGAATAATAAAATAGTCTAATTAGCACCCAAGAACTGGAGGTACTGTCCCTTGCCAATGATGCCAAGATAGCTGGTGTCAGAGCCTTAGACTTCCTCCTCTGTTAACACCATGTGGATGAAGCCTCCTAACACAGAAGACTGTCTGTGCTTCTGTTGTTGATAATACCTTCTTCTTCAAACTCAAATTTTTATTTTAATAACTTTAGGCAGTTCCCAGTTCTCAGCATCACTATTTCTAAGAATCTATCTCGAAAAAATAATAACATAAACGTAATAAATATGTCAGGATGTAAATTGCAGTCTTGTTTGTAATATCCAAAGTTGGCAATGGTTTACATGTTCATCAGTCAGGGAAATGATTAAATTAAATTGACCTAAGAGCATTTTATGCAGCCATTATAAAGAATGCATAAATACTTATTTGACAATATGTAATAAAAAGCTTTTATAAAAACAAATTGTAGATCAATACATAAAGTAGAATCCCATCTTTGTGAAAAAGAAAAATGTATAAATGTAGTTATTTGTGTATGATATACACATATGCATACATACCTATACATACATATGTTTTAGATCAGATGTTAGTATAGAAAAAGTTCAGTAAAGGAAAGCCCTCCTTAAGTATTATCAGTGCTTAACCCTTGGGAAGACATCAGATTGAATATGTTGGAAGTAATTGGAAGCTTTCACCTCTTCCTTTACATGTGCACACATGTACACACACATTTATACACATACACATGGAATGGGATTATGGAAACAATTTACTTTTTTAAAAGTCTTCCTGTCTTCCCTTGCATTACCAGCCCCTGAAAGTCTTACAATCTTAGAGAAATCACTTTATTCAAGGATAAATTACTCTTTACTGTTGAAATTGATGAATACCATAAAAGAAATATAGATTGATCAAAGGGGCACCTAGGAAATTGAGACATTGCTTCCAACTGCATTGGGATGAAAGTATAGAGACAGCAAAGAGACAGGTAGGAATCCATTTTTGAATAGCTTTTAACTTTGCCCCTCTTTTGTCATCAAAATGCCTGTAAATAGAAGGATTGGGGGCACCCACCCTCCCTTTCCCTTTCTGCCTCTTTAGTTGGAATTTGCCACAGTTATTTCATGGAAGACCCTGAATTCCAATATTTGATTCACATAGTAGGTTTACTCTACAGACAGAGCCAGGCACAGAACTTTGCATATAACAGTTACTTGATAAGTGTTGTTGATGGGTGGATTATCAGACATCTTTAAGGAAAATAGCACTATCTGGTGATCATCTTTGAACTCAAAATCTATTATCCTTCCTGTTTGGAAGGACAAAATTATTGCTTGAAGGCTTTTCCAAGCATCTAATCAAGAATAGGAAACCACTGGAATGAAATGAACTGCCACTGAAGTTTTTTTTTTTTTTTTTAAATCCACATTTCCAAAGTATGTCATGAGTGGATGCAGACTATAACATCGAATGAGGCAAAACCTTTCCTATGAGGACAACCATATAGTTAAACCCAAGCCTGTGGGGTTGAATGACCCCAATTGGCAACCCTTGCGCTCCGTTACAAACAAATAGAACCAGGAATGTGGTCCTTGTGCAGTTTGCAGGAAGACGTCTGCACCTACCACCCCCCTCCATCCATCTCCTCTTTCCCTGATTTGTGTGTGTTTTTGTTAAACAGTGGATCTTGCTATGCTTTTCAGAAAGCTGACAAGAAGCAAGCTGAAAATTAAAAATGGGTGCCGAGAGGCTTTACGGGAGTCTAAATAAACAGCCCGACAGGAAAGACGTGTGGCAGGCTAAGGTTTCAGGCTAGTGGTCGGAGCGAGTTAACAGAAGGCTCTGTTTGTTTTCCCTGTCCCTGCTCTAGCAAATTTATTGGGTTATCTGTCTTATTTTGACACTTGGGTGTTTAAGGTTTCTGTTCTAGGTGTCTAAAGACATAAAAAAAATTATTGTACAGTTTACATTCCTCGCAGAAGCTTTGACATGTGCTAGCTGAAAAGTTCCTATCTGCTCATAACTTCTCAGAAAAAGCCTTGTAGGGTTGGGTTTTCATAGATGGTCCAAGAATCTTCTGTGGAAAGCACCAAGAACAAAGGGTTTCTTCTTTTATTTTTGTCTCTCTCATCCTAACATCTAGTAAAGTGCCATTTGCTTCCATTGAACTATTTTTACTTACCATAAAACATATAAGGAATTTCACCCTTTTCTTAGAGAGGGAGAGGTAGCTCCCATCAGTGAGCTCACACTCACCTAAATTGACAAGATACAATCTGATTTGCTGTAGAGGTCAGGAATGCACAGCAGTGTTGAGTGAGTACTAGATGCTATGACAATGCAATCAAAATATTGTAGTCTAAGTGTAGAAATATTGATATTTTGATGAGTGATGTACTAAGCCACCCACAAGCAATGCAGATATATTTTCTTCTTTCACACTAACAATTTTGAAATAATTTTATTTATAAATTAATACCCTGCCTTGTTCCTTAAAGGATGTGACACTGTATATTAACTAATTAAGAAGTGGTAGGGAATTGAATAGTTCTCCAACACAGTTATTTTATTAATTCATTTAAATGGTATTCAGTAAATATTCTTGTACTTAATTATTAGGACACATAAACATCCTCAGTCTTTATATTGTGTTTTATATATTTTTCTCCACAATATAAGGACTTGGGTTGTAGCTCAGTGCTAAAATGCTTATCTAGCATGCCAACACTCTAAGTTTGATCCCAGCACTGCTAAAAATACATACATACATCCAGTCTGTGGCTCTAATGGGAACTTCTGGTTTCTTATCTCCTTAGATTCTGTAGTAGACCTCTCGACTCACTTAGTCTGGTCAAATTTTCATTATATCAAGTGATTAGCACAAAGTCAAGGTTAGGAAGAAAAAAAATTTAATTTTTCCTTAGGGGAAATTGCTTTTTATTCCCTGAGACAATTGAGCATGTGAATGATAGTTTCTTTATTTAGTCCTCCTTCTCTTTGGTGTCTTTTTCTCTTGTTTTCCATGGCCCCAAATTGGAATTTGGCAGTTGCCAGCAACAGTGCCTGGTCCTCACAATGCTATTGACATCCAGGCCACTGGACAAAAGATTTTTTTCCTGGGCTCACCCCCTTCTTGTCCCCTACACTTCTATGTCATTTCTACTCTCCTCACTATTGGTAAAAGTTGTCTTAGTGTGCAAAACATAAAGATTGTTTAGATGCAGCAGGTCTGAATGTGAATGCAGACTGATTGAACTTTCACTGGCAGTGACCTGACCTCTGTTTATCATTGGTAGGAATATGCACTGCCCTGTCTTCTTAGGGTGGTCACACTTTCATATGCTCACGTACATGAACAGATCACCATTGTCTCCTTGCTCCAACAGGTGATCTGTAAAAACCTGTTTTTCCTCCATTCTTCAATTTATAAAAGGTACGAAGAAACAAGGCATTTGAGAGAGCCAAGGAACGTATTTGTGTCATGGAGATTACATGGTCCCTTGCTTTTCTATTACTTTCTGGCAAATGTGGTGTAAATAAATAATAATAAAAAAAAAGACAAAAAGAAAAAGACATGCCAATTATAGTAATGGAAAGCAACTTCCAGTCTAGTTTATAGTGGGTGCATACTATCTCCTCGTCCTAGAACTGACTTGGTGAGGAATATAAATACACAACACAAAACTTGTACACTAGTAACTTAAGAACAGTTCGAGGAGACAAGTTGTGTACAGTAAAATGTTTAATTAAAAAAAAGTGTTTCATGGTCATAAAGAAGTAGATATTTAATAAACAAGTTTCTTTCTTGTAGAATTCTTCACATAAACTTTAATATCTGAATGTACAGTTAAAATCTCTAAGAAGGGGATTAATAAATCTTTCTACAATTTTTGAGCATGGAACTCCTTAAATTATTTTGATTTTATTTTTATGGCATATTAAGTGCAGAATGATAGATTGAGGTCATGGAAGGATGTGAATGCTAAAGTGAAGAATTAAGAATTTACCGGGAAGGCACTGGCTTTTCTAGAAAGGGAGCATCATGATTTAGGTGCTGAAGTGGATGTCTCAGGAAGTGTCTTGGTGACACACTGGGTCATTGGTGAGAATCCTGAGGAAGGGCTTTCTCCAGGATAAAAGCCGGATTACAGTTAATTGAGACAATTGGAGGCTGGGACAAAGCAGGTAGCAAGATGCTCTTCTTCCTCTTAGAAGAGAAAATGTGAGAACAAGAGAAATGGTTGTAGCACAAGGTGACTTATTGAGGATAGAAAAGATGAGGGCATGCCATATGATCAGGGAGAAGGTGACCACAAAGAAAGGACCGCAAATAGCCCTGGAGGGAGGCAGTATAATTGTGGATCAGGAAGGAAGGGAATAAGACAGAGAACACAGGTGGGGAACCAGCCAAGACAGTGAGGAGACAGAGGAAAGATGGGAACGCAGCTCTGATTTTATAACAGTCTACAGTGCGTCAAGCTAGACCCTTCACATGCATATTCATTCTTAATTTTTAACAGCAATTCTGTGGCATAGAAATTATGACTTTCAATTTGTAGACATGGAAACTTGCCCAAGGTCGCATAGCTTCTTGGCAGATCAGGCAGATTGGGTATTTGAGCCCTGGTCTTGCTGCCTCGAAAGCCAGAAAGTCTAGGTGAAAATAGAGAAATATTCTCAGAAGGAGAGAAGATGAGAGAGCTTGTGGCTAACAGTGTCAGTTTTATTAGGAGGTGAGACAAGGAGATTACTTGAGTGGTGTCTGAGTTAGACATGAAGGGAAATAGGCTAGGGTAGAGGAAGTGTTTGAAATTTTCAATTTTAGAAAGCCAGGTCTTCGTGCAGAAGTCAACCCTGGAGACCTATTTCAAAGGTAACCAAATCTTCATATTATAAAAACAAAAATCATATAATTTCTTGTAAGCCAGGACACTTTTTTTTTTTTTGGCACTGGGGATTGAACTCAAGGGCACTCAACCTCTGAGCCACATCCCCAGCCCTATATTGTATTTTATTTAGAGACAGGGTCTCACTGAGTTGCTTAGCACCTTACTTTTGCTGAGGCTGGCTTCAAACTCACTATCCTCCTGTCTCAACCTCCTGAGCTGCTGGAATTACAAGAATGTGCCACTGCGCCTGGCAAACCAGGACACTTTTGAGTGAAAGAGTGGGCATTAACTAGATGGCATATCAGAACAATAGTTGTAAACTGTTGGGGCTCATATCGCACTGCTTAGCATTCCCAAAAAGCTACAAAGATAAAATCCCTAATAATAATCTTGTGCAGACATTGACTTCCTGAATGTGGGCAACCCAGGAGAGAGGAAAGTCTTTGACAGGGGCTGAGATGGGGCAGAGAGCAGATACCAGTTATCCCTGGAGATAGGGAAAGTGAATCCAAGCATCATGCCTGACCCAGTGATAGGGGAGCTGGAAGGTCCTTCTATCTGCAACTTCACATTGTCATGCCAGGGCTTGCTGAGTCCCTCAAGTAGGGTTGGCAGAAATCGATCTGCTTCCTCCTTAACTATGTATATTTCTACTGTGTTTGTGTATACATGCATGTGTTTGTGTATCTGTTAGCATTAAAATGTGTTTAAATGAGGATGCCTATATTTTTTTCATAGTGTAATTTAGTTATGCAAAAGGAAATATTTTATGTTACTATTTAAACTTGAGGTGCCTTCTGTGGTGAGGGGCAAGGATGGTGAGTGTGAGGACTCAGTCTTTCTGAATCATGATCTCCCAGGCTCTTTCAGAGGAGTACATGGCCCACTGGTGAGAAGGGATGGTTCCTTGGATAGGAACTGGCAGGTTTTGTGGGGGTGCCTCTTGTGTATCAGGACTCTAGACACTGAGTTTATGTTTATGTCTATCAATGAAAGATTTATGGCTATTTTTCCTTTGTCTTTTTCACATATTCCATTTCATCTCCATCTTTGAATTTTAACTAAAAAGATTGCACTCTACTTCACTTCACCCTTTGTATTGGGAGCTGCTGGGTTGTGTCCCTAGATTTCTGCTTTGCCTCCTCCTAAAACAAGAGGGAATTTATGGATTCCTTCCACACGAAGAGACCAAAGGGTGGCTGGCATCCAGTTCAGGCTCTCTTTCCCTCTGAGCAATTCCAAGAGGCCACCACTTGGATACCACTCGTATTTTGGATTCATGTCATCTTCATGGAGATTAGTCTCTGGCCTAATCCTAGAAGTTAGAATTTCTCCTCCTCTGCCCTTCTTCCCATTTTTTTTTAAACTAACAAACTTGGTGTGGGGGAGGGTGTTCATATCCTCACAATTTTGATTCCCTTCCTCCTAAAATTCTCTTTTAATTCCCCTTGACTTTACTGAGGGCTATTATTCCCTTTCTTGTTGAGAGTTCTCCTTGATTTTTATCCTCTCTTTCATTTATTCAAGCTTTGTAACTTCATCATGGAATGTCAGAGAAATGGTTAGAATTACTTGCATAAATATAAGGTGAAAAAGCATTAATACTTAATATATGAAGGTTCAAAATTAGCAGAATTGTCAAGTGACAATTTGTACACTCCAAATTAATTCAACAAAAACACACATAATAAGGCAAAAGAGCAAAGAAATAGGATGGATGTGAACAAAACACCACTCCTGTATTTAGAGTCGCAATCTTGCTGGGAAGATAAAATATTAAACTATCAAAACAATAAAGGGTATAAGGAGGTAAAAGGTGCACATGAAAATAACTATGAGAATTTGTAATGTAAAAGATTGTCTCTGACTGAGACAATCAAGATGAAACTTCAGAAGGAAATGGCTTTGAAGAGGAACCCGAGAGGATGGTTAGATGGGTACATTCATAATTGACTATAGTTAACGTCCAGTGGAACAGGCTCAGAAGTGGATGAAGGTGCCAAGCTTGAATGTAGCTGGCCTCAGAGCCCAAGCTAGACAGGAGGCTCAGTGGAGCCAGAGCTTGCCCACTGACCATTGAGGGTGAGAGTGAATGAAGGAGCAGGGAAGAATGGTGTCCGTCCAAATGGGGAAATGGCCGTGGAGAAGGTTTTAGATGGAGAGGAGGAACCCCAAGACTAGGCGATGGAGTATTACCACGTGATGGCTCAGCGAAAGCGAGCATTTAATATGAAAAGAGACACAGGGGGTTCAGAACAGAAGGGTGACAAGTTCTGACACCAGGGATTCAGGGGGCTATAAGCCCCTGAACTGAGAGCTGGAAATAAGAGAGTCATCGTTTTCTTTTTTCACTTTTCTTTGGGACTGCATCCAATAGCTGTCTGTACCTCGATCTCTATTTCCCACTGTGCCTGGGTCGTCATGAGGGAATAGAAAGATCACCCTTGGAAGAAGCCAAATCTAACCCAACTGTCCAGCTGTGCCTAGCTGTGCCCAGCCATGGGTTCACCCATTGCTGCAGGTGCCACAATCTCCTATGTCACTCTATCAGCATGTTTCACACTTTTCTTAAGTGCTTTCACCACAAGCAGGAGCAGAGTTTGAACAAAATACATACTTTGTCTGCCAATCCAGCAAAACAAAAACAAAAACTGAGAACACCTGAGTCAGCTTCAGTGGCTGGAAACATAGCAGTTTAACACCAAATAAAGGCCTGTCCTATGGCTGGTGAATCAAATTAAATTCTGAACAAACAACTCTCTAGTCGCATCTCAGTCAGTTTTAGAATCAATGCAGGTGATTTATGGTTCCTTAGGGTTATATTCTGTTTTCCATGTGCTGGGATTTCCACGCTTAGCTACCATTTGCCACTAATGAGCAGCACGCATCAGTCCCCGGGCACCTGGAGGGAAGCCACCACTTAGTTTCCTTCAGTGCATGGACTCTTTCCATGAGCTCTTTCTTAGCTGGGTCAGGAGCCCAGGCCTGTTGGATGGAAGCTATTAATGCAAAATGCTGAGAGTCTTCAGTTTTTTTCTCCCAGAAGTATCAGTGCTTTTTAATGAAAATGGCTCTCTGGTGCGTGAAAACCCTTTGGGGCAAATTTGGTTCTCCAACCTCAGCACACTGATTCTGACAGTGGGAATTGGAGAGGGACAGAGGAAAGCATTTGGTTCCTGCACCATTTCCTTTGTGACCATTTGATAAAAGTGAGCTTTGGGTCTGTGTTTTTATGGGAACAAAATAATACCCTAATGCTTAGCATGGTACCGGGCACTCCAAGAGATACGTGGAAAAAATGGCAGATGGAAGTGCACATAAAGTATATGATTTTTGTACCAAGTGCTTGGGAATTCTCTGAAGAGGTTCTGCTAAACCAGAGAGATTCTAGTCTGAAGGAAGAGACTGTGGTAAAGCATAGTCTTTCTACCGCATTACATATGCCAGGCTTTTCAGTCGAAACTTTGAGTTCCATTCATTGCTCACGATAATCTTTTTAGGGAAGGGTTGTTTTATAGATGAGGAAACTGAGGCACAGAGGGATTGAAGCAACTCACCTGAGGTCACACAGCTGGTATATTGTGCCTGTGTTAACACAGGCAGTCTGCCTTGAGAGTCCTAGAACTGAGTCACTGTGTAATAGGGAATTCTCTCAGGCCTCTTTCATAAAGACGACTATATTTCTAAATGATGAGAAAAACAAAGATGTACTTGCTGCCTCTAAGTTCTCAGCTTCCATAGCAATTAGCAATGTAGAAGTGAATTCATTCACACTATTGGTTTCAGACCAAAGAAATTGGAAGGTGACCATGAGGCGAAGCAGGAAGAAGTAGGGGTGAGAACAGATTTCTGTGCTGTAATATATTGAGGCAGATTTTTTATGGTTTGAATATCAAATTGGAAGAAGGAGAAAAGAAAAGCAGAATCTCTGAATTGGTATCTCAGGTGAGTCTCTTGCCAAGGGAGCAAGATGACTTCTCTGAGGCTGGTACATGAACCTCCTCCACTGGAGTCTTGTGGACCCAGACATGGCCCCTCCTGTCTGCATGAGGTGAGTAAACCCTCCAGGGCAATAGAATAATGAGAATGCTGAAAAAGTAATTTCCTAAATGAAACCTCAGTGCACTGAAAAAATACAGCTCCTACATGAGTGAGGAGAGGTGGACTGTTTCCTTGAGATTCTCAGATAGAGGGCAGATGGTTTGCTCCTCAAAATATTGTGCATTGAGACCTCCCCAGTGCTCTTCGCATTTTCTAGTTCTCCTTCCTCCTCTACATGTGACTTTCAGTTCTGTATGAAGCTGAGATAAGTACCCGCAAAAAATCGATCTCAGATCATATAGTCTATAAATACAATAATACGCAAAACATTTTGCAATCTATTTTCAAACCCAAACGAAATTTCAGGATCCAGATTTTATAAGGCAAAGAGAATCGTCTGTTTTGAAATTTGATTTAAAAATACTTCCTAGAAAAGTATTAAGTAAGCCCCAGTCCCTCCTGGGAAAACAAGTGGCTCTTAAAATCTGAAACTATATTGTAGAGGTTTTTATGAATGTGCAACATATGGATTAAATTACCCATATTTGAAAAAAAAATCAAATGACAAAACACACTTGGCAGTTTTATAGAGCCTGAATTATTTGGAAAACAGTCCCAAGATACCTTAGAAATCCCAAATGGAGGCTAGTTTACCAAACATCTTTGAAAAATCAAGTTCAGTCATTCATATAAAAAAACGGATGTCTCCATTAGAGTGTACAGAAGGAAGGATTCAAAAAGTTATCTGATTTTCCTATTCTGGGGGTTCCCCAGATGAAAGGCCTGAGCCATGACAGTGCCTATTACTTCTTGTAACCCTCAGGGCTGTGCAGGGGGGCAAGATGCATTCACGGTTCCTCCCTTTCTCTGACACCCTCTTTCTTGCTTAGTATGAATTTTGGGAAGGGGACTAAAAGCTTAGTTATCCTCTATTCCCTAATTTTTAAACTCAGTTATTGTAAATGTTGAATATGACCTGTTTTCTGAAAAATAATATGTGGTCAATGGATTGAATACATCATGATTATTATTTTTTGGTACAGGGAATTAAACTCAGGGGTACTCAACCACTGAGCCACATCCCCAGCCCTATTTTGTATTTTATTTAGAGACAGGGTCTCACTGAGTTGCTTAGTGCCTCACCATTGCTGAGGTTGGCTTTGAACTCACGATCCTCCTGTCTCAGCCTCCCAAGCCACTGGGATTACAGGCATGCACCTCTGTACCCGGCTACGTTATGATTCTTGTGGCTATTCTTTTTTACCATGCTCACCAACTTCAGCCCTAAATCCCATGTGAATTGTGACTTCATTTACTCTCCTATCTATAGGTCAGTCTGTGGGGATGATGGGGAATCTTTTTAACTCTGTTTAAAAATCTTATTACTGTTTACAAATAGTCAACTCTAAAAATACTGTAGACATTTTTTTTTGAGCAGGGAATAAGAGAATGACTGGAGGTACCCAAGAGAAATAAAAAGGTCTTTCATTGATTATTATTACTAGTATAGAAAGAGTAAACTTGGCCATGGAGTGCTGGCTGAGTGGCCCAGGGCTCTTTCACTACCACATATAGTACAATATATTCATATGCCAAATATAACATGAATATTTTCCAAGGCTATCTTGGCATTTCAAACAAATACTATTAAAGTCTTGGACATCAAAGGTATCACTTGAGACTTATAAATGTTTACGCCCTCTTTATCAATGAGTGAGAGTAGGCAGACCTGAACCCAAGTCTTCGGATTCCAACTCTAATACTCTCTCTGCCAGAATATATTCCCTCGTCCTATAAAAATTCTGAGCTCCTCAACTGGCATTAAATATTGAACAGGGGTTTATAAAGGAGAGATTCATCGCATGTTTTAGGTTTAAAACTCAGCTCTACAAGTGATCTTTTAAATAATTAACATGAAAATGACCTACATTTTATATTGCATATGTGCCATTTACTACAGACTTTTATTACTGTATGAATTATTCATTCACACACACACACACACACATACACACACACACGTTACTGAACAGGACTGTCAACACAAAGCATTTTGCCATTCTTGGTGGATGGCTTATGGGATGCTCAGGAGCACTTTTAACCATGCTCACTTTGTGCCCAACTTCAGACCTAAATCCTGTGTGAATTGTGACTTCATTTAACTCTCATATCTATGAATCAGAGATTAGCATAAAAGACACCCTTTATAGTCTTAATTAGCATAAAACATACACTTTTTACAAGTATTCCCTATTTACCCATCTCCACTGCTGGCCTTAATGCAGACTTTTCAAGTGAAAAGGTGGCAAGGACAAAGGTATGTGGACACACTGTGGGTAAAGACACAGAGCTCTTGATTGCTTCGAGGAAACCCGTCTTCTGCCAGAGTAGATGACCAAGAAAATGAATGTTTTATGGGGAGCCCTGTCTCCCTCCATTTCTAAATTATTGCTATTGTATCCTTGGAGAGGAGCCATGATCAGGGAATAAAATTGTGAATATTTGGGGATAATTTTAAAGTTAAGCTTGTCTTTCTTCTCTTATGAGAAAAAGTGGTAATTTAGAAAAGTGGTCTAGATGATTCTAAAGAACAATTCCAGAGAATGTAGTCCAAATATTAAGTGTTCACACAGTGAAATGATTGTTTTGACACCCATTTTTCGCCATGACATTTCTTTGCCTTTGCATGTACTTCTCTTCCCTCTTGGCATGACTCCTCTGTTTTGTGTCCAGTTAGTTCTCCTCATTCTTTAAAATCCAGTATAAACACTGCATCCTCCATAAAGCCCTAACTAATGGGTCTAATTGAGATGCTTCTCTTGCAGTCCCCCAAGGCAAAACTGGGCATAATGCTGTAAGATGGTTTACTTGTTCTATAATATAAATTTATTTGTAAATACCAGAAATAGACCCCTTGGCTGGAAGGATCATGTCATTTCATTCCACATACCCAGTCAGCCTCCAGCTTTGTGTCTGGCTTATGGTAGATCTTCAATCAATATTTATTGCATGGCTAATAACTGAGTGGCTAAGTAGTGCCGCTGAACACCCAGCCAGGTGGACATCCAGCCCTGTAGGTGGACATCAAGAAGAAATATTGTTCTTTCCTGATTATGTTTCAACATGTGTCTTGCCTTTGGAAAAGGAAAACAAAGGTGTTCTCCAATACAATGAAATATGCAAACATATTTTTGGAGTTTGAAGTTTTATCTACAGAGAAAATTCTAGAAAACTAAACATTTTAAAAATATAAAAACTATCAAATGATTATATCCCCTAAACACAATCATGGAATCTGAATCTGTCATTTTTTCGGCCTCATTCACATATTTGTGAATTTCCATGTCATTGTAACCCCTCTTAATATAAGACAATTGTTTACTAAGCATCTCCCGTGTACCAGGATCAGTGATAAATGCTGCATATGTTATTGCAGTTAATACAAATGATGACCTCATGTGCAAGAATCAGTAACTTAATATTAGGGGTAGCCCAGTTAGGATGAGCTAAGTGATAGTCTAGTAAGTTACAGAAACAGATTTTGAACTGACATCTGGGTTCCTAAAGTAATTTACAATCTAACTTTTAAATTAAATTGAAATTAATTACAAATTAAAATTTAAAAAAAAAACTATTTCTTTGGATCAGATTTCTTAGAATAAATTTATTGGGTTAAGATTGAAGTTTGCATGATTTTTAGTAATGTGCTAATTTAATTTCCAAAAGGACTGGAGGCTTCAGTTTGCAGTCTTCCCTACCAGGCTACAATTTCTTGAAAGGGTCTGAGTCTTATTTCCTTGATCTCAGACTCTAATATAGTGCTGGGTACATGGAGGCTTCAAGCCAGATGTCCGTGGAATGACTTATTGAATAAATGGATGCTGTCACCAGAAGTATCAATTTTCTTTGAAATCCACATAATATGGTACCTAAGAAATATATGAACCTACAAAAGGCAGATATCTTTCTTGTCTCTGAATATAAGAAAAAAAAAAAGACTTTTTGGAAAGTAGATTGGTTCTGTTGGAATAGTAGTTGGTATCCGTGCTTTTGTAAGCAAAGAAGACAGTATTTCTATTTCTGCGTAGAAGAATTTAGTGAATCACTTTTGAAAATATGTGGTCTGGATAAATCCCAGACTACCTGTTGGCTGAGTCTCTGCATGTTAGTGTAGTCAGCCACATAGTCCAGCAAGCAAAGGCAATTAAAATGTAGTTCCAGGCTTTATTTGAATGTTTCCAAGGAAATGAAATCTAATAACACTTTTGAAAATTCTCCTCTATCTTCTCCAATTTTCTCATAGCTACTCTCTCATCTCTACCAATCTCTAAATCCCCATTTTCAAAGCATTATATGAAATTTGACTAGGATCTTTAACCTGAGAGCTCTTTTGTGGCTTCCTTTAGTGGAGTCCCAAGTGTCTCTCTCCTGGAAGGAGTCCCAGGGCCTTCAGACTGTTTTTCTCCTGGCCTCCATGACACTAGATTTCCCTTGTCTTTTGCTTACTGTTGGAAGTATATTTCTTTTGTTGCTTTTTTGTTCTAAAGAGAAATTCTTCTGGAAGAATTTTACTTAAAAAACAACACAAGCCAGGCATGGTGGTGCACAAGCCAGGCAATGGTGGTCTGTAATCCCAGTGACTGTGGAGGCTGAGGCAGGAGGATGGCAAGTTGGAGGCCAGCCCCAGCAACTTAGTGAGTCCTTAAGCAACTTAACTAGACCCTGTTTCAAAATAAAATGAAGAAATAAGTAAAAGGGCTAGGGATGAGGCTCAGCGTTAAGTGCCCTTGGGTTCAATTTCTGTTACCAAACAAAACAAAACAGCAACAACAACACAAATATTTATTATATATACTCCTAGAGTTATAAGCAATATTTAGAATCCACTCATTGACCTGAAACATTGCTTCTTAGTTTATAATAGAGGCTTCTTAGGGCCTTGCCATGGTTTGCAGTTGTTCTGTAGGAAGCTTGAATATCCTGGCTCTCCACACCCACAGCTTCAGCTCTCAGGAACATCACAGTTTTCCTGAAGGCTATGAATATATTTACTCATCCCTGAATCCGTCCCTAGACTTTGGCTTTCATGTTCTGTCCTGGCTCTTTTCTCTGACCTCACTCCTCTTCAGCTCAGACATCTGTCTCCCCCCCCCCCCCCCCCCC
>NW_026000103.1:1187030-1203805 GCF_001458135.2 Marmota marmota marmota
CCCCCCCCCCCCGTGAAAACAGGAAATATTCAGATAGAATTTACCTTATTATGTTCAATCAAAATTTATACACAGATGCTTCCCATAAGTATTTGTCCTTAAAACCTCTTCCTGACCCTCTTGTGACCTGCAGTCTCTTGGGTGTATTTTACGAAGGCTGAAATGACTCTTCAGTTGTTTGTACCTTTCCTGAGTTTTCAAGTCACATACCCAATTCAATGAGTGTTATTTTTATGGTTTGGGAAAATTATGTTATAACTTTGGCAACACACACAAAGATATGTAGAAATAATGAAATAACAGACCTGTAATTATACTTTTGTGTTTTAAGGAGAAAATTAAAAATAATTAGCATAATCATATTTGTTATTTTGAGCATTTGAAATATGAAAATTAAACTGCCAATTTAGAGAAACTGCATATTTTGTGGTTATAATTTGCAATGTGTAATTGTTATTAGATTTGTGACTTTAGTTTGGAAAGAGGAAGTGTATTAGTTTTGTAAACAGTGTTGCATATTTATGAAAATTTGATTTTTTTTAATATTTAAAATTTCTTTCATTAAGTTTATATAGGTTTTACTTACAGGGTTTATAAGTCTGCCCTGTCAGATGCTTGAATTTTGCGAACGAGTCAGTTACATCAAATTTGAAATGCATAAATGTGTGTTATTCAGGGTTCAATCTGAGAAGCAGATCCTGTAGGTGAGGTGTGTGTGTGTGTGTGTGTGTGTGTGTGTAAGATTTATTACAAGGGCTAGTTTAAGCAATTCTGGTGCTGGCTAAGCAAGTCTGAAGTCTGTAAGGTGAAATGTTAAGAAGGGAAGATCATGAATAGCTGCAATTCCATGAAAATGGCCCCAAATCATTATCTATAGGAGGAATTCTTTTTTTTTTTTTTCTTTTTCTCTCCTGGGAAAGCCTCAGCCCTGGTACTAAGACCTTCCAGTTGATGAAGTCAGGCTCAACCAGAATAATCTCCATTCATTAAAGTGAACTGAAGGAGGCTTCTAATATCTTCACAGAAGTACCTGGATTCACGTTTGGTTGATAGCCTCCTAGTCAAATTGAAAAAAAAAATCACCAAATATTTCAGATATATTAATTTTATTTGGAAATAAATTGTGCTCTTTAGCAGAAATTAAACTGTTAAATTTATGATTAACCATAATATAAACTTAAGTACATGGTCCATTTTTCTTTTGAGATAGAATTTTTATTCTTCTAAATAGAATAATAAAATTTATAAATTGAACCTAAAGACCTAAGTTTCAGCATTCATAATTTTAGAAGTTACGACTAACCAAAGAGCTGTAAATAGTTCTTTCTGTATACAAACTTTGCAGATATGTGAAAATGAAAATCTTCAATGGATAGAAACAGACAGAGTGGAATTGGGTAGCATGTAAATGTCCTAGCCTTGAGGTAGAGATGACGATTAAAAAAAATAAAATCCAAACCATTATGGAGTGAGATTTGAGACCTTTCAAAGATATTTGAATCAGTACTTGATGATGATAAGATTAAGACATTTATGATCTCATGACCTACGTAGTTCAGTCTCTGAGCTATACTATGATTAAAAAAAAAATCCAGCAATCAAAAGACTTTTCAAAATAACCTAAAGGTTTACTTGCATTTTCTTCCTTCCTTCCTTCCTTCCTTCCTTCCTTCCTTCCTTCCTTCCTTCCTTCCTTCCTCCCTTCCTTCCTTCTTTCTTTCTTTCTTTCTAGCAGCAAAGAGGCGTTTATTGGGAGCTAGTTTGGTCCTCTGTGCGCATAGCAACTGGTGATGCTCAGAGGCCCTGAGCCCAGGGTTTGCAGCAGTTTTATACACTCTTTGGGGAAGGCAGGGACTTTACATACATCATAGCATCTCTTAGCAAATCATCACATGGCGGGAAAATCATAAAACAACTCTAAAACATGATTAGCACATTCTCTGGCGGGAACAAGTTGGGTAAGGGTGATTGGTTAATACAAGAGGGGGATTCGTTTGAACTGATTGGTTTAAGCCACGAGGGAAGTACGTGCTGAACTACATGGTTTCCCAACATGTTATCAACCACTACTTGCATTCTTTATGCAATGATGCTTCTAAAAGAATCCCTCTATGTAACTCTCTCACATAAAACTTCAACAATTTTCTCTACAATCTTTTCTCTATTTTTAGCCTCAGTCAGAGTATTGGTTTTCCTTTTCTCCCTTCTGCATGGTAAAGTCCCAAATAACTGTTTTAACTGGGGAGAATAAAGGAGAGCTCAAGACTTGGGAGTAGGCAGAAGGGAAGATGGGGAGGACCTTGGTTTGCCTCACGATGGTGAGGCTTCAGTGTTCTTCTCTGAGACAATCAGCCACCCTTGCAGCAGTACTTGAAAACTTGAAGTAAGAAAAGAAAAAGCGAAGATATTTATTTATGTAAAAATAACCAATTACCCTTATTTATGTAAACTGCATACCATTTATGCCTAATTACCCCAATGCATAGTCATGATTACGTACCCCATTAGCTATGGATATCAGATTAACCTGGCCATAAATCCTACTCTAAAGTGACAGTAAACCTGTACATTCTCCTCTAAAATGCTTCTTTTGCTCGCTCAGTTGCCTGTGCATGCTGTTGAGTCATAGCTTATATATTTAAAAAATTTGGAGTGTCCCTTGTCCAGGCTCTCATCTCCACATCTTTGAACTTCTCTGCAGTTGTTTTCTCTAGCTCCCAGAACTCATTCTCTTCCTTTCCAGTTATTTTACCCATTGGAATAAGAATAACCAAAAGCTTACAGCTTGTTCTCATCAATATTATTTTTTGGACCTTTGACTTCTTTCCACACCAAAGTTATATTTTTCTTTAAACAGGAATCTGTTGGAGGCATCCTCTTCGAAGTCCTTGGGCCTTTCCTGAGGAAGTTGAAGTGTGGAGTATTTTTGTTTCCCAAGACATATCTTGACAGGTGTAATTTTCCCTCCAGTTAGATTCTTTGTGTACTTTGGGTTCAATATTTACTTCTCTGGCTCTGGTGCAGTACTCATGCTAGCCCTCAAGGGTGAGTAGAGGGAAGCAGAGGAAGCCCAGATTCTGGGTGCCAGTCCCATCTCACCATTGATAAGGGGATAAATAACCTATTCTCAGAGGTGGGGCAATGTTGTGGTCTTTGTGGGTCACCTCCCATGGTGTAATGGCAGTGTGTGTGTGGGTGAGGATGTCTTGCCACCCTTTTGAACAAGCCCTGCTTTGAACTTCAGGACCCCCTTGGTAAACAGGAAGTGTCTGGACTGTGTATTTGTATCAGAGCCCACATTCTGGAAAACAGAAGAAATCTCAGGCTATTGTTCCATATTTTTATTATTATTATTTTTGTTTGTGGGTGTTCTGTCCATCCTTCCCCAGCAAGAGAAGAGGACAGGATAGGTAATGAGGAGGTGCCGGCCAGAAAGTAGTGCTAGGCTGGGTACTGAGGCTGGCCTTGGGGCATGGCATCCCAGTGTGGTGTTCGGAAAGAAGAAACAAAAATGGGAGGCAGCTGACAGATCAAGGAGTTGTGGGGTTTTCTCCACCTCCACCTTCCAGCCTCTCACCTGGAGTCTGACACAACAGTCTCCTAAGGGGTCTACCTACTTGGCATTCTGCACAGCATTCTCCACAGAGCTGCCGGAGAAGTAGTCTTTTTAAAGCAACCAGATAGTTTTCCCTTGCCTAAACCCTGCAGTGGCTTCCAGATAAATGTGCAGGCTTTACAGGATTGGACACAAGCCTCCATTTCCCACCTCATCAGCTTCCTCTCTTCCCCTCTTCCCCGGTTTTAGCCACTGGCTTTTTCTGAACCATTCTCTGCTGCATGGCCAGCTCCCTCCTGAACTCAGGCTCTCAGCTCACAGGGCCCCTCTGCCAGGCCATGCAGGCTAAACCAGCTTTCCCTCTCTCCCTGTTATTTTCTTACCATCCTGTTTTATTGTCCGCTTAACACTGGAAATTTGTGAAATTGTCTTTCATTTATTTATTTCCTGTCTCTTTTCTCTGATTTAAGTTCCTTGAGAGTAGCTATCTCATTTGCCTTATTCACCGTAAAATCCCCAGTGTCTAATACAGTGATTGCTGTGTAGTTGGAGCCTCGTAAGTATTTAAGAATCAAATAAAATATTCCTGGTACACAATCAGAAACTCTTCTTAGAGTTACTCCTGGGAGAACTGGGTTGCCATAAAGATGACACAAGTGTGTGGTGGAGGATTAAGTTATAGATTCAAAGGGAAAGAATCTCCCCACAGCAGCTTCAGGTCAGAAGAAACTGGGAACTGTAGTCCAAGAAAACAAAAACCAATACAATAACCACTGCTAGGAAATCTTAAAATGTGTACGTGGTGGGGAGCGGGTAAAATATTCCTAACGTAAAATTTACCATGAGTGACATGTAGTATTTTCACAGTGTGTGCCACCATCACGTCTATTTAGCTCTGGGATATTTTCAGCACCCCCAAAAAAAACCCTGAACTCATTCCCATTTCCTTCCCCTTCTCCAACTTTGGTAATCACTAGTCCACTATTCTGATTCTGTGGATTTGCCTATTCTTGGTAAAATCTTCTTTAAATGGAATCATAAAACATTGTGGCTTTTTGTGTCTGGCTTCTTTCACTTAGCATGATGTTTTCAGATTCTACCATGTTGTAGCATGTGTCAATAGTTCATTTCCGTTTATGAGTAAATAATACTTAGTTGTGTGTGTCTACTACAGTTTGGTTAGCCACCCATATGAACTATAGCCTTTTCCTACTTTTTCTTTCACCAGGAAGACTTAAACAATTGACCAGAACCTGGGGATGTGGGACCCACTGAAATTCTTCTGATATATCACGATTCCATTTTATGTGTTTATGCTTATATTCTTGTAGCAGACATTATTTACAGAGTTTGGGACTCTAGGGTAGATTCTGGAATTTTAAGAATCTAAAGAATAGTCCCTATTCTTGAGACATTCACTATCTCTTGAAAGATATAGATATCTGGGAATGGAGCTATGCTATAAGTGATAAAGACCTCAGTAAAGTTATGTAGAAAATATTTGGATAGCATGAAAAAGAGTTTTTAATTCTACCCAGGTGTCTCAATTTTGCCATTAAACAGAATTCCTTGAGGTTGAGAACCCCTTTTTTCTCTTTATGTACTCCAAAACTATTGTTGGAAGAAATGGATGAGTCAAGATTTGAATGCTCAGTAAAAGTTTTCGCTACAGAAAAGGGAAATACAAGAATTCTAGGCTAAGGGAACAGCAAGTATGAGAACATGGAGGCCTAAAAGTGTGACTTGTTTATGGAAGGACAACTAGTGGGAGAAATGGCTTATTGTGACCCCTTTTGATTAAGTCTGAGTCTTAGAGAAAAGCAAAGTGACTTGTTCAAGGACACATATCTGAGTGACAGAGCCAGGTCTCAAGTCTGGCCCCTCTGAGTCTAGAATTTACACTTAACTACTGGGCAATACTTTTCAAAGTGTTTGCCACAGCTCACTATTTGATTGTGAAATTGGCTTAGTGTCCATCAGCATCATGAAAATTAGAATAAAAATTTTAAAATATCAGTATACATCAAATTATATTAATTATTGTTTTATAAGTCTTTCCTTCTCTTTCTTTCACTCTCTCTCATACACACACACACACACACACACACACACACCATACACACACTTACACACACATATGCACAAATAGGATTAAAATCTGTGTATGTCAAATATTAGTGTGAACGTAAGCAGAGAAAAGCCCTTTAATAAAGTTTCATGGAGGAAGTGTGTTTATTGAATTTTTTAGGATGATAAGATTTCAATGGACAGAGAACGGGTTTATTCTGAGTGAATGACTTATATTTCACACAAAGTGGGTAAGTCTCTCGAATATCTTCCTGGTTTTATATTTTGGGAACTTTAAGCAAAAGCAAGGGGTTGAAAGAATAGAACAAACACTGAGTTCCTACATAGTAGGCAATGGTTAATTTTTGGCCATATAGCATCCACTTTCCTTTCTTTAAAGGATTTTTTAGTTTCTTTGAGAAATTGCTGGTGGGACTGTAAATTGGTGCAACTAATCTGGAAAGTAGTAAGGAGATTCCTTAAAAAAACTTGAAATGGAACCACCATTTGACCCAGCTATCCCACTCCTTGGTCTATACCCAAAGGACTTAAAAACAGCATACTCCAGCTGCACGTGGTGGTGCATGCCTGTAATCCCAGCTGCTTGGGAGGCTGATATAGGAGTATCATGAGTTCAAATCCAGCCTCAGCAATGGTGAGGTGCTTAGCAACTCAGTGAGACCCTGTCTGTAAATAAAATACAAAATAGGGCTGGGGATATGGCTCAATGGTTGAGTGCTCAGAGTTCAATCCCTAGTATCCAACTCCCCACCAAAACAACAAAACAAAAAAAACCCCCAAGAAACAGCATACTACAGAGATGCAGTTACATTAATATTTATAGCAGCACAATTCACAATAGCCAGACTGTGGAACCAACCTAGATGCCCTTCAATAGATGAATGGATAAAGAAACTGTGGTATATATGTACAATAGAATATTACTCAGCAATAAAAGAGAATACAATTATGACATTTGCAGGTAAATGGATGGAGTTAGAGAATATTATGCTAAGCCAAGTAAGTCAATCCCCCAAAACCAAAGGCCAGATGTTTTCTCTCATAAGTGGATGCTAATCCATAATGGAGTGGGGGCATGGGATGAGTGAAGGAATTTTGGATTGGGCAAAGGGGGAGGAGGGCAGAGGAGGGGGCACTGGGAATAGGAAAGATGGTGGAATGAGACAGATGACATTACCTTAGGTACATGTATGATTGCACAAATGGTATGACCCTACTTCATGTACAACCAGAGAAATAAAAAATTGTGCTCCATTTGTGTATAATGAATCGAAGAGCATTCTGCTCACATGAACAAATAAATTAAAAAAAATATTAAAAAAGAAATTAGCCATCTAGTTGGGGGGAAAATTGGTGTGTTAATGCCATGGTCACCTCTCCTGTTGCAGAACTACCAGGGGACTAAATTTGTAGCTTATTTATTCCCAGGTCGGCTGCCTGGTGCTGCTCTAGGTGCTGCTTCTTCACTTTCCAGAGCAGCATGGTGCTTAGTGCCCTTTGCTGAGTATTACCTAGCCTTCTAGCCCATCTCTTATCCTGCTAATAAATATTCTTGAGCTTAAGTAAGAACCCCAACTGCAACAATGACCTGTTTTATGTAATCTCACTGAAAAATCTCCATAACACACCTGTATGTTAAATGTGCTACAGAAAAGGAAACTGAGGGTCAGTCAGAGGCCCTACTTCTAGGAAGATGAAACTGGAGTTTGAACCCAAGTTTTACTGAGGACAATGTTTTTTTTTTTCTTCTTTTTTTCCCATTACTATCTTTCCAGAGCTGCGTAAACTTTTGTGCTTAGAAGTTATGACTTTAGGGAGTCCTCTTAGTTGTTGTTAAATGGATAAAAAATATACATGATTGCCTTAATACAAGAAGGTTGTTTTTCTAAAAATAAAAGAAGTTAGACTAAAACTGAGATTTCCTGCCCCCCGCAAAAAAAATATAATATCAAAACCCCCTCAATCAACAAGACTGAGCCTTCTCTCCCTTTTAGAATGTTTACTAGGGATTCTGGACAGGGGCTTAGATAATTAAGAGGATTAGACCCAAAGGAATGAAGGAGAGAGGAGACATTCCCTCAGGCAAAAGGGAACCAGAGTAATGGGAGAAGTTTTCCTGAGAAAACAGAAAATGTAGGCAAAGCAAAATTACTTTTAAAGACATAAAGAGGAGAAGTTTTAGGGTGGGGTAAAGAGAAGGAGGAGGAGGCAAGAAAAATCTATAGGGGGAAAAAAGATGGAATGAAGTTTGGTCTGGTTTTAATTTATGTCGATTGACAAATCCATGAAAACTGTTCTAGGCATGGGTTTGTAGTAAGTGAAACCAGTTCAGAATGCATTTTTCTTCCTTTCTGTACAAAATATGATACACCCTAAAGATAGAGGTGACACCAAAATGTTCCCTGCCTCTGGCTCCACATTCTCCCTGTCCTCCCCCACAATGCCTCTGTTCCTGTCTGCGATTCATAACTGGTATAATTAGGGGAATTAAGAATATTCATGAACATAAAATATGTGTTTAACTGTGCTGTCAAACCCACAAGATAAAGAGAAGTGGATGAGCAAGATTCTTCTTTTAAGATTTTGATGAAAAATTTTGATCCCTAAAGACTCACCCATTTCCGGCACTTTCCCAGCCTTTGATGAAAGAAAAAGTATATTCCATTGTGTCAATTGTATTCAAATGTATTTTTTAAATTTTACTTGCCAAATTCTGAAAATAATTTGGGATGATTAGTGGGTCTACTTAGTGAATGTTTCTGCAGAAATTTGACTTTGTCAATTGACTGCCTGGAGTGAAGTAGTGGAAGTGAGAAGCCTGGGGAAAATTAACCAACAGAAGCTGAAAGAATTTCTACAACCCAATAAGGAGAACTACCGGGTAGACAAGTGGGTAAAAGGCATGATCAGGTTATTACAGAAGAAGAAATAAAATGTTTTCGTAATCATATGAGGAGATGCTCAACACAGGCAAGAAACTGCAAACTGGAATCACAGAAAGATGTTTTCACACCCACTAGCTTGGTAAAAATGAGAATGGCAGGCAATACTAAAAGTTGTTAAATATGCAGGACAATAGAAACCTCATGTAGTGTAGGTAAATCAAAAAGAGTTCAAGTAACGTTGGGAAGTTCTGATGAGGTAAACATTCATATGATATAAGGTCTTCAAACTTCAGAAAGTATATATAATAGGAAATATGTAAAAAAAAAGATCATAGAAACTTTATTTGTAATGCCAAAAAGGAAAACACATATAGGTCTATGTTAGTCATTTTTCTATTATTGTAACACATACCTGAGATAAATCAATTTAAAAGGAGAAAAAGTTCATTTTGGCTCAGAGATTTAGAGGTTTTAGTTCATGATCAAGTGGCCCTTTGCTGTTGGGCCTGTGGGAAGGCAACGCATCATGGCAGGGAGCATGTGGTGGTAAGAAGCTACTTACCTCATGGTGACCAGGAAGCCAGTGGGGTGGGGGAGAAGAAACCAGCGACCTAGAGTTTCCTTTGAGGTTATACCCCAATTACTTAAAACCTCCATGAAGCCCCACCTTCTAAAATTCCCACCACCTCCCAATCGTGCCAAGTTAGACACCAAACTTTGAACACAAGGGCCTTTTGGAACATTCCAGGTCCAAAGTACAGCAGGGTTCCAACAATAGAAGAATGGATACATGAATTTTGTTATTATACACAGTAGTAGAAAAATGAGGAAACTTGGTACATGCATTGATGTGGATAAATCTCAAACATAATGCTGAGCCAAAGACATCCCAAAAGACATATTTAATGTGATTCCATTTACTTTAAGCTTATACAAAGATTTTAAAATAAATTATCAAGGTTTTATACCTATATCTGTATACACACATNAGGGGGGGAGGGGAGGGGGATAGTAGAGGATAGGAAAGGCAGCAGAACACAACAGACACTAGTATGGCAATATGTAAATCAATGGATGTGTAACTGATGTAATTCTGCAATCTGTATATGAGGTAAAAATGGGAGCTCATAACCCACTTGAATCAAAGTGTGAAAGATGATATATCAAGAACTATGTAATGTTTTGAACAGCCAACAATAAAAAATTAAAAAAAAAATAAAAAGCAAGGTATCCAAAAAAAAAGCAAGGTACTCCATGCTTGTATAAATATATTAAAACAGATTCTACTATTATGTATAACTGTAAAAACAAGTAAAAAGAAACTTAAAAATAGAAACTAATTCCAAATCAAGATGATGGTTATCTTTGTAAGGCAAGCAAGGGGGACATGAGGTAAAGGACACATTTTTTCAAAGAAATTTATGATGTTTTATTGTTTAATTGAGTTATGAATAAACAGGTATGTGTCTTATTGCTATTTATCTTTTATTGTGTTGAATATTCTCTTTTGCATGTATAAAATATTTTGCAGTCTTTTTTTAAGAAGAAAGATGTAAATCAATAGGAGAGGCCTAATGATTAAAGTGGGCCCAATCAGAGTTTTCAGACTGATGTTAGAAAAAATTTCTGTTTAGAAGATGAATACCCATGTGGCTGAGTTTTCCTGGGATTATAGAGACCTATTGGTCCTGATGAATTAACCTAGGGCTCAGGTCAGCCGCTCTTGCCTACCCACGTGGGTGGTGGTGCCAACTCTCAGTGGAAATTCTCTCTGCTGGCTTCCATAGGGTGCACTGTTGTGGAGAAGCCGTAGGGCTGTAGTAAAGGAGGAAGGCCTTGCCTGTGTGAATGGTGTGATCCCTTCCTGCCCGTGCCATGGTAAAGCTGGAGCATCGGGGGAGAGGCATAGCCTTTCCTATATTTTGAGGCTTTCAGAATAAAAAAAAATCAAGTGATGAAATAGCATTTGTGGTATGTTTAAAATTTTTAAATTGAATAAATTACCATCTCTGATATTGAGAAAATGCAGTGTAATATGATTAAGATAGTGACTTGATAATTATGGGATTTATAAAAAAAAATATAAATTTTGAGTATTTAAGAAACTGTGTAAGCCAGTAATTGAACTAGTTTTAAGTCACAGTGTGTTTCTGTGTGTGTGTGTGTGTGTGTGTGTCTATGTATGTATGTGTGTGTGTGTATATAGATATAGATATAGATATAGATATAGATCTCCATACTTTGAATTACAGGTCAAAAATTTAAATTTGATGAAGTTGATCTGCTGCTTCAGACTCCTAGCTTCTTCTTGTCATGGCCTAAATTTAAGAGACAATTTCAAAATGGAATCCATGATTCTGCTTTAGGAAGATAATATTACTGGTATCCAGAGATAGTCTTATAAATAGGTTTAAAAACAAGTGTCAGTTCCATCTATTTACCAGCAAATGACATAATTTCATTCTTCTTTATGGATAAATAAAACTCCTTTATGTATGTATTCCAAATTTTCTTTATCTAGTCTGTTTATGGACATCGAAGCTGGCTTCCTAACTTGGCTACTGTGAATTGTGCTGCTATAAACATTGGTATGCATGTATCACTATAGCATACTGAGTTTAATTCTTTTGGATAAATACCAAGGAGTGGGATAGCTAGGTCATATGGTGTTTCTATTCTGCTCCATGTCTCCATACTGCTTTCCAAGGTAGTTGTACTAATTTGCAGTCCTACCAACAATGTATAAATGTTCTCTCCCCCCAGCATCCTTGTTAGCAATTATTGTTTGATTTTAGATGATTGCTAATCTAACTGGAGTGAAATGAAATCTCCATGTAGTTTTGATTTAGCCAGAGTCACAAAGTCAAGAGTCGAAAGTTTTTTCTTACATGTGGAAGAGAGAGAGGGTGGGGGAGGAATAACCAAAGGGGATATCATGAAAATAGAAGGGAGACCAGTAGAGTAGAGGAAGAGGATTGAGAAGAAAGAAGAAAAAGGGGAGGGTATGAAGAAGTACTGGGAAATGAAATCTACCAAATTATGTTATGTCCAAGTATTAATGTATCACAATGTATCTTGCTTTTACATTGCATTAATTCAAGTTATAATAATAATAGAGAAATCAAGTGGAGGTGCAGAGCAAACTTGATCAAACGAGATTGATCAAATTATGTTAATGCATTTACAAATATGGCACCATGAACCCAAATATTCTGTATAATTATAATGCACTAATAACATATTTTAATAAAAACTGTCAATATTGTTAATACAGTGTGCGATTGGACAGACAAGGGTTTAAACTTTGACTCTACCATTTCTTTCTTTTGTGGTCAAATCATTATCCATCTCTGAACCTCTGGTTCCTCATCTGTAAATAGGTATATGGACCCACATTTCAATACAAGCTGTAAAAACTGACTATTTTAATTACACATACATATATTTTAAATGCCTTAATTAGTCTCCCAGAGAGTGGGCTCCATGAGAACACAGCAATATCTGATTTATTTTTTTAAAAACCTCACAGCATTTTTCACTATCCTCTTAAAGGAATTCTTATGGATTTGGGATTTTTACATTTGTTGTTCTCTAAGGGCTCATGGCAAACTTACAAAATTAGTTTTACCATTTCATGGAGGCTCAGAGTTGCCTACGAGTGAATGATTGGACATGAATCTATATCTACTTGTCTGTGCTCTTTCTACTAGACCATGAGGCTACCTCCAGCTCTGTTCAGCACATGTTTGCTTGATGCAGTTGACAGTCTTACAATAAATGGATCTTCCCTAGGGCTGCCCAAAAGTCTTACTCTCTGCTTTCCCTTCTGAAAGGAGTAAGACCTCTTGGAGTACAGTCACCAAGCATAGCAGATGCATTGCCAGATTAGCTTAGGCAGAGGGCTGCTGCTGCCTGAAGAAAGGAAGTCCAGGGTCACACTATGGCATGAGAGAGTTACGAGAAGTCTAGTATAGGGTGCCTTGAGGAGGTCGGGTTTCAATGCTGAACCACAGCACACAAAGACAGGTAAGTGGGGGAAGGAATGAAAACTGGCATGAAGGCATGGCACTCGGTATGTGACAAAGGAAGGAGATAAGAGGTGACATAAGGATATAAGCAGAGCGAGCCACAACATCACACCTGAAAAAGGAGCATCAAACTGTGGCTGGCTTTGAGGGTAAAAATATGGGTTCTTAAAGAATTTTTTTTTTCCCACTGAGCCACATCCCCCTTTTTAATTTGCCCAGATTTCATTCAGGTTTTTATCAGTGATATCAGTAATGTTTTGTTATTAAAAACTTTTGACATTTTATATAAAAATATTTTTCCTATAGGTTTAAAGTTTAAAGTTCAAGTTCAGAGTCCAATTTTTTTTTTTTTTTAAATTGGGAACCTGGGAAAGATTCTGGTCTAAATTCCCTCTTCCTTTCCTACTAAAATCAATCACTGTGACCTTCTGCCTACTGTTATGGTGTAGGTTAGTTGTCTCCTAAAAGCTCATGTGTGGGACAATGCAAGAAAGTTTAGAGATGAAATGATTGGGGTTTGAAAGATTTAACATAATCAGCATACTAATCCCCTACTAAGGATTAACTGGGTGGGAAGTGTTGGCTAGTGGGTATGCTAGTGGGTCATTGGGGGCATGCCTTTGGGATATATAATTCATCCCTGGTCTGCAGTGTCTCTATCTCTCTGTTTCCTGCTTTCCTCTGCCACACTCTTCTGTCATGATGTTTTGCTTCACCTCAGGCCCTGACCAATGGAATTGACCATTAAACTGAGACCTCTAAAACTATGAGCCCCAAATAAACTTTTCCTCTAAAATTGTTCTTGTCAGATCTTTTGATCACAGCAATGAAAAAACTGACTAAAACACTAATTGCCAAACACAGGTTAAATCGAAAGGAATAATATATGACCAGAAGATGTGTTGGGAGGGAAATTATAATAGAGGTGCATGTGTCAGATGTCCATTATTGTGTCAAGGATGAATAGAAAGTATTAGAAATGTTGTTAACTCATTTGAGTGCATTGGTTAAGACAATTCTTCCTACTATTCTACGAGTTAATACTCCTGATCAGGAATAGGAAAGAATGCTAAAGTTTTGAATAGTTAGGTATATAGTATTTTCATAATGCTGTTCAGCACTGTACTTAGAAAGTTTTGTCACCAATATTTATACTAATAGTTTCTTTTCCTAACCTCAAGTTCAATTTGAAGGTAGTTAATGATATAATTTTCTCTAACTCAGTTATTTTCTGAAATGAGAGTAAAAAATGACCAATTCTATCTTCAGAGAAGAAAGAATTCAAGCATTGCTCCTTAACTGCATTTGTGACTTTAACAATAATTGTCACTGTTTATTAAGTGTTTGCCTTGCAGTAGACATTTCACTTGTATTATCTCAATTTGCATGGCACTACTACAAGTTAGACTTTTTGCCTGATATACAATTGGATCAAATATATTTTTTAAGAGTTTAGTGATTTTCCAATATCATATGCAGGTAATTACAGAATGTAAGCCTATATTTGCCTGATTTTGAGCCCATAATCTTAATTACTTCTCTGTACCTCCTATATAGACAAGTTTCTTAACTTCTCTGAGATTTAACGTTTTCATTTGAAAAGTAGAGAAATTCTTTCTTCCCTCATGGTTTTGTTATGAGGAGAGAAATCAATAAACTAAGGTCTTAAGTTTCATCTGCTCAAAATTTATATGTTGAAAACCTAACCCCCAAGGTGATGGTAGTAGGAGGTAGAGTCTTTAGGAAGATAGTAGGTCATGAGGGCATAGCCCAATCCATTGGATGAGATTCACATTGGGATTCACAGCTTTGTAACAGCAGCTCCAGAGAGCAAGTCTGTCCCTTTCATCATGTGAGGAAACAAGCAGGTGCCATCTATGATCAGAAAGCTGACCTCAACCAAATCTGCCTTGATCTTGGACTTCCCAGGTTCCAGAATTATAGGAAATAAACCCATGTTATTTGTTGTTGTTGTTTTGGGGGCTGGGGATTGAAACCAGGGCCTTACGCATGTGAGGCAAGCACCCTACCAACAGAGCTCTATCCCCAGCCTACTAAACTAATGTTATTTCCAAGCCAACCAATCGAAGACATTTTGTTATGGAAGTCTGAATGGACACAGACAGATATAAAGCATGTACTGGGTGCTCAGTAGATGTTGCTTTTCTTTAAAACAAAAGCTAAATGCTTTAGGAGTGACATTTAGTGACTGGCTTTCCGGCTAAAATGGAGCTGAATTTCAAGTCTTCATCTTGGATTTTTCAAGTTTTATGGAGTTTGGTCAATAAAGAAAAGAAAACTTGCAACACTAAAAGTATATATGCTTATCCTAAACAAGAGCAAGAGGATAGGGTGATTTCATTTCATCTCAAATGATTTCTCTAGACGTCAAAAGAAAGGATAAATCAAAATGTAAGAAGAATTTAAAACAAAAACCAAAATAAACAAATAATTACAATAAAAAATAAAACCATGTTCATTAGGTTGGGAATACAATCAATTGCTCTCTTTTGTCTGTCTGATTATCTGTTAAGTGAACAGAATGGCTGAATAACAGACTACTCTGGACTTCGGAACCAGACCTGGCTTCTTAGACAAGTAACATGTACATTTTCTCAGGGCCCCAAACTTAAAAGAGTTCCATGTTATCACTGTCTTGAAAGTCTTAATAATTTTTGAACAAGAGCTATATATTTTTTTATTTTGCACATGCCCCAGTGAATTTATGTAGCCTTTCTTGTTTGGAACCTTTGGTGCCTCTTCCTCACTGAAATGCCCTCAGTCAAATGAAAACATTCCCAGGAGAGTTCTTGGAATGCTGCATTAGCAGATTTCTCTTTTTCTTTTGTTTTGGTTAGAAAGCATTCCTTGAAGTTATATGTAATACATGCTATGTATGAAGCTCTAGGTGAATAAGAATGACCATAAAACAGTAAAAAGTGGCTTGAATGTTTTTAAGAAGGAAAAATAACAGCCAAAAATGCATATGTTGAAGACAGTAAGATTTTGGAATGATTTCTTTAGAGGGGAGTTTTGAATTTCCACTTATGAGTAGCTCTAGGTAGAATCTGGATATGTATATTTTCTTAAAACAATCAAGATTTTGTTTTTAATATGGGGATTGAGCTCAGGGGTGTTTTACCACTGGGCTACATCCCAAGTCCTTTATTTTATTTTATTTATTTTGAGAGCTTTTAAATATATAACTGGTGTTGAGAATCACTGAGTTATAAACTTTCTGAAAGAAGTAGACACTCCTAGTAAGCACTTATATGTGATTAACTTTGTATTTCTAAGGTAACAAGAGATTTTTTATCTATTTTGTACGCAGTCAATCTGCACCTAAACCTTTTTTCTCTACTAAAAATTTTTGCCAACCCTTGGACAATTATAAAATGGCATTCTAAAAAAACCACATTTATAATAGCACCAATTAAACCTAACAAAACAAATACAAAAGCTTTATCCTGCAAAGTATATTATACTTTGGGGAAGGTCTAAATAAGTGAAGTTATACAATATTCATGGATCAAAAGACCTCATAATACTAAAATGTCAATTATCCCCAAATTGGCCTATCGGTTCAGTGCAATACTGTTGAAATTGCAGTCAGCTTTTCTATAAAGTAATCAAGATGAGTCTAAATGCAGCTAGTATTTCCAAAACAATTCTGAACAAAATTGAGAAAGAACAAGATTGGAAGAGTCACACAACTTAATTTCCAAAAGTATTATAGAAATTCAGTAATTACAAGTGATATCAGTTAGAGGATAGACAAATACATGATGGAATTTTATTAGTCAATTTTTCATTGCTGTGACTAAAATACCTGACCAAAACAACTTAGAATTAGAAAAACTTATTGTGACTTCAAGGTTTCAGAGGTTCAGAATATGGTGGACCAGCTCCATTTCTCTGGGTCTTAGGTGAGGCAGAACATCATGGCAGAAGGGTGAGGCAGAGGAAAGATGCTCAGCTTAGGGCAGGTGGAAAGCAGAGATAGAAATCATGGTACCAGGGTCAAAATATAAATCCCAAGTCACGTCCAATCACACCTCACCCGCCATCAGTTACTACCCAATTCAGTAGTTCTTTCAAATTATTAATCCACCCAAAGGATTAATCTACCACTGAGGTCATAGCTTTCATAAACTTATCACTTCAGCTCTGACAGTACTCTACTCCCTAACTTGAGCTTTCTGGGCCGGGGGGGGGGGG
>NW_026000103.1:1203830-1262441 GCF_001458135.2 Marmota marmota marmota
GGGGGGGGGGGGGATACCTCATATGCAAACCACAATAGGAATAGAACTGTTTGTAAATAGTCATATATGGGTACAATAAATTGTGGCAATAAAGACACCAAGATAACTCAATGGGAAAACAATATTTTACACAGTGGATTTGGATAAGTTGGATATATGACTTTGATCCATGTCACATACTATACAAAAAATTAATTTGAAATGAATCTGAAAATCATAATAGATTTACCCATAAAAGCTAGAACTAAAAAAAAAATCTCTAGAAGCTATAAACTTTGTGTTAGTCAAGGATTTTTAATAGGACATAAGAAAGTACTAACCATGAAAGAAAAACATGATAAATTAACCTGATCAAAATTTATAACTTCTATTCTTTAAAAGAAAAAAACAAAATGAAGAAAATGAAAAGACAAACCACAAACTAAGAAAAAAATATATTTGCATGAGAAGAGAGAAGCAATATTGTTGGTGTTGAAGTTGGAGAAAAGGGAGTCAAGGATTTTGATTGTTCCCTAGGAACTGGAGTAGGCAAGGAAATAGATTCTTATCTAGAGCTTATAGGAAGAATCATCTCATCCAACCCTCTTGGTTTTAGCCCAGTGAGACTCTTGTCAGACTTCTAATCTACAGAACTGCAAGATCTTAAATTTGTGTTGTTTTGAGCCACTGCATTTGTAATATTTAAAATATAGCAATATAAAAACGAATACAATTCCTTAGGATTTTCTTTGTAAATAATCATGTTGTTTTTGCATAACAACAGATGTACTTCTTTCTTTTTAATCTTTATGACTTTTACTTCTTTGATTTTCTTAGGAACTCCAGTACAATATCAAACAGAAAAGGTTAGAACAGATGTTTTTGTCCTGCTCCTTGTCTTTGGGGTAAACATTTAGCCCATCACTCATTATCATGCTAGCTGTAGGATTTTCATAATTGCTCTCTATCAATGGAGGAAGCACCCTTCTTTTCCTAGTTTACTAAAAATGTTGATTTTGGAATTTGAAATTATGCCAGGTATTTTTTTCTGCAACTATTGAGATGATTTGCTTCCTCATTTCTCTACCAATGTGAAAAATTACTTATAAATTTTTGAATGATGAACCACATTTTGGGGATTAACTCCTTTCTTATGTACTGATGAATTTGAGTTGCTAAATTTTATTGAGAATATTTACCCATTATTTATTTTTAAATAACAAATTACCACAAGCTTAGTGACTTAAAGCAACCCATGTTATGTACAGTTTTGTGGGTCAGGAGCTTTCACAATTTGATTGGGTTCTCAGGTTGGGTTTTTCACAAGACTTCAATCAAGATATTGGGTGTGCTGCATGTTCAGATAAAGGAAGAATCTGCTTCCAAGCTTGCTTGGGAATTGGTAGAATTCACCTCCTTATCATTGTACAATCAAGGGCTCTGGCATCTTGCTGGTTGTTGTCTTTAAGACAACACTGTCATTCCTTTGTCACATAGGCCTAACAACACAGCCACTTCTTCAGCTAAGGAACATCTCTAGATGAATCTACTGGTAAGACATAGTCTTATATAATGTAATGTAGTCATGAGTGACAGCCCATCACATTTGCCATGTTTTATTGGTTAGAAGCAAGTCACAATTCCCACTGGCACGTAAATGTGTACGTGTGTGGGGGTGGGGTGGGGAGAATTATTCAGAGGCATGAACACCAGGAGGCAAGACTACCCTAGATTCTGTCTATCAGAGCACCTATGTTCATGAATGATATTAGACCATCATTTCCTTGTCTTTGAGTGTTTCATCAGACTGAACTTTGGGTTACACAGATCATCTGAAAATGTTTCCCATTTTCATGGATTTTTTTTTGCCCTCTTTTTTACTGTCAGCTGATTTCTAGAAACAAATGCCAGGTTGAATTGTTGAGAGGTACATCTAAGCTTTTGTTAGTAGAACATATGATTTCAAATAAAAACAAAACAAAAAGTTTGCTTGAATTATGGCATTTGCAGGTAAATGGATGAAGTCAGAGAATATCATGCTAAGCAATATAAGCCAATGCCAAAAAACCAAAGGTTGAATGTTCTCTCTGATAAGTGGATGCTGATCCATAATGGGGTCGGGCATGGAAAAAATGGAGGAACTTTGATTGGGAAAGAGAAGGGAGGGGAGGGGAGAGGGCATGGGGGCAGGAAAGATGGTGGAATGAGATGGACATCATCATTACTCTAGGTACATGTATGACTGCACAGATGGTACAACACTATATCATGTACAACCAGAGAAATGAAAATCTGTGTTGAAATTGTGTACAAGGAATCAAAATGCATTCTGCTCTCATATATACCTCGTTAAAATTAATAAGTAAATTAATTAAAAAATATTAATCACTTACAAAAATAGTATGGATGGTTTTGGGTTTTTGTTTTGTTTTGCATGTAAGAAATAAATCCACAGTGGCCACCAAAAAGTAATAGTCATCCCTCAAGCCTCAGTCAAGAGCCTCTAAAAGGGTCATGCCTATATTTTGCCAGTCATCTTTCATAATTTTCCTAGTTTTTTGAAAAAAAAAATCCAGCAGAATTAAATAGTTTAAAATATGAAACATTAATTTCTTTCAATTTCTATAAGGTAACTGATCTGGGCTGGTAAATTAACAGCTAGTGATAATAAGGTATAAGCTGGTAGTAGCAGTTGAGTTGTAGGTACAGTTCTTGTGCATTAGATAATTGAAGAAAAAGATTATTATTTTTTAACTCCTTCCATCTATACAGGTAGGTCACTTATGAGCATTACACATGTATTAAGTCCTTGGGTTCATTGGGTTGGCTTACTCTCCAACCTACTACAAAGATTGGGCATGGGCATTCCTTTTGTAACCGAGTAATAATTTAACTTAAAGATGTGCTCACGGTTAAGCAGGAGGAGACATAAAGCTTTAGAGTCCATCAGACCCTGTTTAAACTGTGTTGCTTCTGCCTCCTATTAGCTTAGTGCCTTTGGGAAGTTTATTTAATACTTAGCCTAAGCCCCCCTTTCACCACCTACAAAATAAATGCAAATAGTATTAGTGATTTGAAAGAGTTGTGGGAGAATTAAATGGGGTAATTTTTTCAAAATGCTCAACACATGTTTTGACACACAAGAACTCTTTCTTGTGACAGGCTAGTAGGTAGCCTGGTACCTCAAGAGCACAACTTCCTTCCATGCTGTTACTCTGTGCTCTTCCAGATTGTAGCCTCTGGATAGGAAAGACAGCAAGGATAAGACTTGCAACTTTTCTTTTGAGGAAACATTCCTCAAGTTGTATGCCTCACTTCTGCTCATACTCCATTGTTCAGAAACTAATTATTTGACCACCTAGCTGCAAGGGAAGGGGGGTGTTATTCCTGGCTGTGTGTCGTGATAGGTGGTAGGGGGATTCTCAGTCACTGCCAAAATACATTTTTAGCCCAATCCTAACAAAAGAAATGAGGGTGAGAGATTGGATTTCCCTCCCAAGTGGTGGAGGTATGTTTCTTGGAGGTCGAGAATAAAATTATTCAAGAGATAGAGACTGGCATGCTCACAAAATTGTTGTTATATTTTGGGTATTAACAAAGATTGACATAACTGGCTGCTTTTGTTTCTCATTTTTTTCTAACTCTTACTTGCTAAGGATGACCTAAATTATTCATTATCTTCAACATTCATTCAGTGCAGAGACAAATGACCTTTTTTCTGTTCTTTTGCCCCAGAGTCAGTGAATTGATAAGCATGGAGTTGTTGTGCTTCCAGAATTAATTCATTTATTTGTGAATGCATTTGCTAATTCTCTCAGTTAAACTCCTTCCCTAAATATCCACTGAGCTTTTACTTTGTACTATGCTTTGGGAATATTAATGCCACCTAGATTTGACCTGAGGACTTGAGGAGCTCTTGTTTAATGATTGAGAAAGACCAGCAAAATTCAAAAAATAGCATGTAAGTGCTGAGAAAGAATTAAGCACCTACCTGATCATAGAAGAGATGCCCCTTGAACATCTTGGTAGATGATGTGGTGAATTTCAGAGAAATATAAGACCTGGTCATTCTCTCTGGCCATTCTCTTTTGCAATACCCAGAAAGTAATAAATGCTCTTTCTGAAACCACATCTCATTAAATGCAGACACTCAGAGGAGAGGGAGATTCATGAGGGCTGAAGCAGACATCAAAAGCTTTTGAATAAGCGAAGTCTCAAGAAAGGTTTGGAAAGATTTAGAGGAGTGAGGATGGCATTCCAGAGTGGGAGCAATTTAGACAAAGGCATGGTAAGTGCTGGGCTCCTTAAGTGGGTAAATGGACTAGATATTATCACTAAATTTCCTTCAAACAAGGTACAAATATCTCATTCTTTGGTCTTGAGACAGCTTTAGAATATTACACAGTAACTTCTGCCCTGTCCTGTGGCTTCTCACCAAATACAGGGCACAGGAATGAACAAAGGCAGAGTTGTGCTTATGCTACTAAGCTTTCCATTTTGAGTTGGCAGCCTCAGTATATAATTTTCTCAGATAGAAAATCTTTGGGCTTGGGATTTTGCCAGAAATTACTTTCCCCCAATTAGATTCTAGTTTGATGCAATCATTGCTTGAAAATTGTCTCAAATTCAAACCACCTAATAGCCAATTTTGGAATGAAGAAGATGGGAGAAATTCAACACACCACAGACAGTTCATTCACTGAGTATATGACCCAAGAAAAGGAAAAAGAACTCTGAATGTGTTCTGTCTTGAACACAGAGTGGCTGTGCATATCTTAATAGGGTGTTCTCCACCAGCAGGTCTTTTTGTTGGCTTTGCATTAATCCAATTGAATCAAAGAGAAAGCACAATTTGATCATGTAATTAGAAACCAGGTTTGACATGTTCACTGGACTCTTTTATTTCCCTTCTTCATGGGCATATTCCTGAGATTGGCCAGAGAGTGCTATGAAATTGGGTCATATCCTGATTCCCCAAACAGTGGCTGCACACCAACTCTGTGAGTGGACTGTGGGGGAAGGGGTTGATTCTACTGGTTGGTGCCAAATTGAATGTGGTAGGTGCTCATTCTATATTTGAATAAATGAATGAACATCACTGGACCACAATATCCCCTTATCCATGGCAAGGTGGACTTTTCTTCTTCCAAACATTTCTCCTTAGATTTAGTAGGGAACTTTTGTGTTGGTGTACTGCATTTCTCTAGGACTTTCCCCTTTGATTTCACTTATAAGAGAATACTGGTATATGATACAGTTAAGACCCTTGGAAATGGTTTGTCTTTTTATGTCTTGCTTTTGAGCTGAGTTAGCTGTGAGAATGGCATATTTTGCTGACTGCCTTTGGAGCCCTCTTCCTTTGTTAAGCTTGATGAGGTTTTCCTGTAGGGCTACTGGAAGGAACACAAACTTTTCCTGGTCCTGCATGAGCTGCATGAATGATTTCAATAGCTTCTTTGGGTGGTTCTTTCTTTGATCTCAGAGGGTTTACACACACACACACACACACTGACTGTTTGGGGGCAGGGTGGCTTGCTGTGCAAATCTCTGTGCAGTATCTCTGTTCAGCTCTCCCCTGACACTGCCCTGCACACTCCAGCCACATGAGCCTCTGAAGTCCTACTCCTTTCTTTCCAACCCAGGGAGACTACTGGCCTCCACCTGGATTCTCTCTTCCTGGGATGTGATCTGGAATCTCTTTCCAGGCAAAAAACTGGGGCACTCCAAGGGCTCACCTCATTTGTTTTCCCTCCCTCAGAGATCACTGACCTAAGCTGCCTGTTGTCCAATATCTGAAACTGTTGTTTCACGTTCTTTCTGATTGTTTTAGTTGTTTGATGTGGAAATGTAAATCTGGTCATGGTTATTCCATCTTGACTGAAAAAGGAAATCAGTGCATAAAAATTTATGTAAAAGACCACTCATCAAAGCATTCTTGTTCATGAAGGCAAAAAGGAAGAGGAGAAAAGAAAACAGGAGATGGTGTAATATATTGTGACATCCACATAATGTGAACTTTACAGCCACGAAGAATAATGTTTTCAAAGAACATTTACTGACATGAGAATGTAGTTTTGAAATTATGTTTAATTACAAAAGATATATGTACATCTAGTTTTGTTATTTCAATTTTACAAAAATGTATATATACATATTATACTATCCATAATCTTATATATCATTAACATAATTAACCTATATTAAATTCAATATGCAAATTAAAAGATATAAATATAATATTGTTATATGATAAAGTATGTGTAATTTTATAATATATGGAATATGTATAATTTGTATTACATTAATACACTTCATAAACAATGTGTATATAATATATTAATACATATAACAAATTAAGTATATAAAGTATGTATATTTTATATAAATACATACTTACATATATTTTAGTATGTGTATAGAAAAGAACATACATATGGTCTTTAATATAATATACACCCACATGTGTGCATTCACAAAAATGTCCAGAGACAAAAAGACTTGAAAGCAGTAAACTAAAATGCTAGTAGTATATTTCACAAATTTTTATGGCCAATGTATAAAAATTATCTAATGAGAACATTAATCAAACTCTTCAAAAGCAAGAATTTCAATGAAGGAGCAGGAATGCTAGATTTTAGCATGTCAAGATATTTATTGGGCAATCTATTTTTAATGAACATAATCATCATCATCATAACAAATATAAATAGCTCTCTTATTTGCCAGGCGCTATTCTAAGTACTTTTTCATGTATTAATCATTTAATCCTTAGAACGACCCTGTCAATAGTAATAATTAGGCTCCATTGAGGACAAGGAGATTTTAAACCACTTTTCCCAGCTAGTAGATGGCAAAGCAAGATTTGACTGCAGGCAGTGTGACTTCGTTGTCAGTTTTTTATTGCATGCTATGGTGTCTTACTGTAAAGAACAATGGTGTTAGAAAAGGCCCAAGAAAATTTCTTGCTGCAGTCTGGGAAGAGAGCCCCCGGTGCAAGAAGGTACCAGCAAGAAGATTTGGGAATAATCAATTGCATGAAGGGGCTCTCATCCAAAAACTCGGAACTGGGCACTTGGCATGGTGTACCAGACTTGTTCTGGGCCAAATGCCTTATGTATTAGAGCCATGGTTTAAACCCAGAACTACCCATCTCTCCTGTATTTTGTAGTTGTAATCACATGCCCTTTATCATGTCATGTCTGACATCCAGGGACTGAAGCTCTGACTTTGCTTTCTTGCATTCTGCCAACCATAGAAAAAAAAAAGATGTAGTGGGGATGGGGCTGTGCAGAAAGGAGAGGGGAGGGCTGTTAAAAATGGGCATACTGAAAAAGAAGTGGTTCACGTTCTGCCAGGCCCTCTCCCTGAGTCACAGGGACTATATTTGCCCAGCAAATATGAGCAGGGAAGAAAAGGGCTGACACAGATTCTGCAGAATGTCCATCCAGGCAAGGCTTCCCATATGCTGACACCCTGGGGTTATTATTGCTTTGGGTACATGAGATCACTCAGAATGGAATGCTCATTTAGGTTTAAACCCAAGCTATAAATCAAACATTTCTCCTTTAATATAGTGAAGTTTTAGATTATTTTTCAAGAACACCTGGGTGCAAAATGAGGTAATCTTATATCGCAAGGAGGATAAATAACTGAATCTGTGTTCCCGCAAATGTCTTTAGCCTGGAAAGAACACTACAAGGCCAACTGCATACACCGCACATCTGATTTTCCCCCTTGAAGAGGGTGTGAGAGGTTTTAAATGAACCAGCAAATTCACAGGATTCTAACCCCCACGTTGGATTTTGCCTTGCTTTCTGAACCAGATAAGTGTCAAAAAGTATTAAGGATTGTGTTCTTAAATTGACTAAATGTTCTTTCTTTTATCCAGACAAGTCTTGTTTACAATCGTTTCTTCATTCTGCATCCCAAACTTCCAGTTTGCAGAGGCAGAAAAATCAATATGAATAGCTTAGTGCTGACAAATGAGGCTCCAATTACCAATACTTACATGCAAGACAGCAAAGATTCTTATCCACTTAGCTCTACTTTTTCCTTTTTGTAAATGATGTTTGGCAAGGTGGATCTAGGTCTTATTCATAGTTATATCCATAAGCACTATTTTTCTTCTAAATGTGCTACTGTTTTAAAAGGAAATTATTTTGAGGATGGGATTCAGTAACTTGTTACATAAGATTCTAAAGGTTTGTCAAATAGGAATATTTTCATTTTTGATTTTGTATTATCTTTTTGGCTAAAATAATGAAAGGAGAGAGAAAGGAGCATCCCCCAGTGGACAATGAGAACTAGATAATAGTCTCTTAATACTCCATTAACATGCTGATGCCAGACTTGATTATATCCACTGATGTGTTAAACCAGCTATTTTCAAACTTTAATGTACACCCTGGTCATCTGGGGATCCTCTTAAGATGCAGATTCTGTTTCATCAAGTCTGGGAGGAGCCCAAGAGTCTACAATTCTAACAAGCTCTCAGCCGATGTAGACGCTGCTGGTCCATGAGAAATAAGGGTTCAAGAATTACTTTTTTGTGTCAGTTAAGGTTCTGGCAGAAACAGATGGCAGACTCAAATTGGAAACTTGAGGAGAGGTTAGTAATGGGGTTATTTATTTATATAAGTGTGGGTATTGTTTAGAAAAGCAACAAGAGTTGGCACAGAGCCTTTGGCTAGTAATACCTGAGAGGCAAAACTATCCCTGGATCTCAAGGGGCGAGGTTCACAGTCTGGAGCAGGATGTCTGATTGAAAGCAGTCTTGCCATTCAGTAGGCACTGGAACCAACCCAGAGTGACTCTGATGGGGAAAGGGTGGGGAATGGTAATAGACATACAACTGAACCTCCTCCTGCCCTCCAGCTCTACTGACAGTGCCTCCATTTGCCCAACCCCACAGAAGGCAGTAGGGAGAGGGTTCAAGTCATCCACATAAGTTTCCTAGGCCCCTCCCCCAGAAAGGTAGAAAAGGGAAAATGGAACTGGAAAGGGAACAGGAAGATATCTAGTAACACATTTTACCTAAATTCCTAGATGCTTTAAACATGCCTGTCATAGTTCATCTTACAATTAATTATAAGAGGTACCATTATCAAAAATGTACCACTAACTGGAAAAAAGGCTGCCAATCACACTTCTGACAAACCATTGATGAGTAAAATGGATCCTGATTTGAGAGATATTAAAGTTTGAAAAAAATATGCCTTAGAGTTGGTGAAATATAGCAGTTGTTTCTTTTTCTTAAATCTTCTCCAAAACCAAGGGAAGGATGGTGTGAAATTCAATAATTGTCTAAATAGTCTAAATAAGTATATGAAAAGAATTTTCATCAAAATATTTTCTCCCTTTCCTCAAAATAATTTAAAATATAATTGTTATGTCAATAAGATATAGTATTCTACTAAAGGTACAATGTAGGAATAACAGGTTTAACCAGACCTGTTACTGACTACTGACTTTTTGGGGTCAAAGCTAAGACTTGTTCTCTTATAGTTTGAGACCAAGAAGAGGAAGAGACTGGTAGAGATTGAATATAAGTGCAAAGCCAGCCTTTGATTGTTACACTTAGGTTAATGAAAGTGTGAAAAAGGAATTATATAATGAAAGAAGTTGGGCTACTTTAGGTGGAATTTTACCTGGAGTAGGTTTGATTATTTATAGAAGTTTTAAAATTGTTTTTGTTAGCACGAAGATACCACATATTAACAGCTTCTTTTTAAAAAGTTCCTAATTCTGTTAGGTCAATGTCAGAGCAAAAGGGAAATTTCCTGCTATAAAATATATGTCAATTATTTCCTTGTACTGTAATATAGTGATTACACATTTAGGGTCTAAGTGGTTTACACCTTAGACCTAGGCGCTAACCAGAAGGATCTTTGTGCAGGCTTTCAGAGGTGACACCATAGTTTCCACTGGCACAATCTATTCTTACCTTTACTCTTAATGACTTTTTCTTTAGAAGCTCTTGGTATGTTTCTTTATTCTTTTTCTTAAAAAACAATAACTTTTTTTTTCAAACCTAAGTTGATACGATCTCAAGTCATCAGAGGTTATATATAATGTCATTACTCCTTAAAAGGGAAGAGGTCAGATCTCCATTTCTTTCCTTCCAGGAAATTCGTTGGTCTGCTTGTATATTTGCCCCCACCATAGGCCCTCAATTTCAGCGTCCCAAGGGTTGTTGGGTAGGACAGCATTTAGGAAGCCAAACACGATCTATTATACTATTCCCCAAGAGCTGTGAATGTCTATGCTTCTATATTGCCTGGCTACGGGGGCTGTTCCAATAAGTCTTCTGCAAACAAAGATCTGTTCCAGGGCAGACATTTTCCACTGCTACAGACCATATAGTAAGCACCAGCACCTTTTACAGGCAGCTTCTCTCATGTTATTGGAATAAAAAAAAATACGTGAACAAAGCCTGTGAGGGTCACAGTCGGATGGTCACGCCAATCCTCAGTAACGTGGTGACCAGGAGCACTTCTGTTCCTCCGCTTTCTTTTTTGACTCCACCTACCCCTGGGTGCTGTCACTATCCTTCAAACATATTCATAGAAAAATGGATGAGAAGCCCTTGAGACATATCTAGAAAGACCACGAAGTCTCTAGAAAGAGCATTTCTGTAAGAATTCTACAGACAAAACAGAAGGGCAAGTGGTGGGAGGATGTAAAAAACAAAACAAAACAAAAACAGAAAATCACCCTTGAAAAGGGAAAAAGATCAAAGGAGATGGAATTTTAATACTATGAAATGGAATAATAAGGCTGAGGTATGTGGTAGTAAAAAAATAAGAAGTAATATTAACCATCTTGAGTATTCAGAGTGGCATTAGAGTATCCAAAATATATTAATGAATGAATTACTTAATTTAAAGCATGTGTTGAATACCTACCAAGTGTTGGACACTGTGTTAGGTACAGGAAGATAAGTAGTGAATGGAACAAAAGATTCTACCTTCATAAGCTGAATGTCTAGTGAGAAGCAGGCCTTGCACAAATATCTACCCTCATGATGACAGACGGGCAGGAGGAATGTGGTGGTTACGGGAGTGTGAAGGAAAGTCCTTGGTCTACCTGGAACATCTGGAAAGTCTTACCTGAGAAAAGGATGCTTAAGCTGAGAACTGAAAGGTGAGTAGATGAAGAAAGGAAAGTGAACTGAATCATAAAAGATTATACAACTAGTCAGCACAGCACAGAAAGTCTTCATGACATGCTCACGGTTCAGTGGTTATTCAAGGAGACCCGGAATTACCAGGAGGGCTAAGGTTTGGCATATTTAGATAGGAGAAGGCAGCAGGAAAAAAAGTTCTTATTAATATTTTATCATTACTAAGACCTCATGTATCACAGCAACAGAACAAAATAGAACAAATCCTAGCATTGAGATACCTAGAAATTGAAGTCTTATTGTTATACTTTGGAGGCAGAAAAACTATAGTTCCAACCTTTGATTGTTTTGTGGAGGATTAACATTTGGTTAGTCTTTGGAGAGAGACTAAGAAATATCTTTGGAAAGCTTTTGGGGGCCTGGCCTTTAACTCAAGCACAAAACCATTAGTTTTCATTTCATCCTGCTGAGATGATTTTTGTTTATTTGTATAAGGAAAGAGTTCTGGAATTTTATTACTTTTAAAAGTCTTTATGGCATATACATGCTTAGATCAGTCTGGTTAAGGAACAGAATGTCAGTACAAAAAAAAATCACATGTGAGCAGATTTCATCTCAGAAAGGGTAATGATTTCATCGATTAAGGGAGAAGGAAATAAAGACAAGTGTCCTTTTCCAGGTGAATGAATTATTAGATTTAAATGATTTCTCATCACTGGATGGCAAGGGATGAGCAGGGGACATTATCCACTATTCTTCCATATCTCCTGAAAGTACTCTATTCACATATTTCAAGAAATACCATTGTCTATCATTTCTTTCATAAGTCTACTAAAGAAGTTACACAATCTTCTTTGGGAAGCCTGTGCCATACTATTGCCATCCTTTGATAGGTAATGTCCAGGTTCTTCTAGTGTCTAATCTAAACTTGTCTGCTGCTATATATATTTTAATCTTTTTTATCCTATTGACCATGGAAGCAGAAAATGCATTGCATCTGCATAATGGTGTGTAGTAAAGCTTTTATTCCTCTATTGTCTTTCTCTTCATTCAGTTGTGCTTATCCTTAATCAATATTTGAAAAGGAGAGTAGTATCTATAAGAGTAAAATAGGAGCACCTCCGAAATACAAAGCCAGAGCTACTCCTTATATAAGTCAAGAAGCAATGAGAAATTTCCCCTAAGGGAGCTTGACCTGGATTTAACTTGATCTTTCCCTTCATCCTGCCTTTCACTAAGAGACTGTCATGAATGGGATGTAGATTCTCTGGAAATCACTTGAAGACAGGCTTTTAACCTGGTATGCTTATTCAAGGGATGTGATGAAGCTGATTTTTCCCTCCCACCTGAGAAACAAAGAAAAAATGGTCAGAGTCTGGGAAGTTCTCTTTTGGGAGAATGTCATGCTGAGTTCTTCATATTTGGAGCATAAGTTTGGTTCCTCTTTGGTCACAGGGACAACTTGGTTTGCTTGCTCTGGATCCAGTTGCTACTGATAGGAGATCAACTGGAGATATATGGGATATATATATGATGCCATGGAAATATCTATCAATATCTATCCTGATCCTCCCTTTAGCTTAAGGGACAGATATGTTACTTGCCCACCTGTTGTTACCCGACCTTCCCTGTGAGCAGTTTTCAGTAAACCTGATGTCTTGCATTCTGTCTCCTAGATGTCTCCTTTAGTTTCTCAGCAATGTATCCCACTACCCTAACACAACTAGTCTGTGGAATGTCTTGAAGGAGCATGGTGATGTTGCAGTTAATTCTCATAACTTTATTCCCTAAGTCAAGGTAATAGGTGGGATGGACAGTGGAAGTTATTTATTCTAAGTATAAGCCAAGAATCATAATTTCTCATGAATTTTATCAGTTTACAGTGGCCGAAGTTCAGGTTGTAGGGGGAAAAAAAGAAAATATTACTTTGGTAAAGTAAATGTGAGCTGGTGAAAGTCCACAAGAAGCTGGCTATTGGATTAGGACTCAGAGCATGTCATTTTACTTTTCAGATGTAGATTTGGAGCACCATACAAGAGGCATTGAACAAGGCCAGTGTCACCTCATCCAGACTCACTGTTTTCTGAAAATAAAAAACAATAAAAAAACATAAATTTGGAAAAGAATTTCTCAAAGTATTAATAAAGAGAAACATCATAAAAGAAAGAAAAGAAAATCCAGCTTGAAACAAAGAAATAAAGCTACAAAATAAAAAAGGCTAGAGGAAAGTATGTTTCAAAATCATGTTCCTGTATCAAATCCAGAAGAAATCATCAGTAAACTACATGGAAATAAACAGAGAAAAGGTAACATAGAAACCCTAAGAAATAAAAATAGAAAACTAAAATTCTAACATTGAAAAGAACAAGTTGTAATAAGAGATGTAGAATAGAGAGAAATTATAGTAGCAGTATTAAAATCCATAGCGGGGGAAAAACTGATGAGAGTGAACTTGATTGACATTGAAGAGAGAAAATGGAGAGTGAACATGTAGGTAATTGATGTCCCTAAAGAAGCCTAAGTAGATAGCAATAAATAATACAGATAAGAAGATATACCTGAGAAAAACAATGATTTATACATTAAGATGCCAGAGGATGCCAACAGAAGGAGACTCACTTTTGTTTATACCTTGGTAATGGAAATATAATGTATTATATTTTGGAAGGTAACTCTTCCCTCATGATATCATTCTAAGAAAGAGCATAGTCTTGGAGTATGCATAGGAGATCTTGTGTCAAGTACTCAAACCTTTGCAAAGAGTGGTAGTTTTTAAAGGTTAATTGTAATACAGAAACTGAAATATAAAATAGCTTTCATACTCAGTTACAGTAAAATATATTGGTTTATCTCATATTTTGAATGGATTTTATTTATTATCTTATAACATTATACATTAAACATTTGGAAATATATTGTTGCTGAGTTAGGCAGAACTTCCAAATGTTAATATATTGTATTATGCAATTTGTTAAAAATCATATTCATTAAAATAACCACCAATCTCATCAGAAAAGTCTAAGAATTGGAAAGCTGACAAGCTCACAGTAATGGTTAAAAGTCTTCCGAATATCTAGTTTTCACTTGGAAGTTTGAATTTTGTCATTGACTGCAAATACTGTCAGTTACCTTGAAATGACAGGCTTACTTATTAAAAGAGAATGCTCAAGTTGAACTTACCATAGTTTGTCTGTTAGTTGTACTTTCAAGTGAAAAAGGGCATTCTGGTAAAAATGGTTAGTTCAGGTAGCTCAAACAACTGTCTAACAGATTTTCTCAAGATGATTGCTATATTTAGATATGCTTCAGAAGTGCCTCATGTGGGTTTCCCATGTTGCCAATTATAATATGTGATGACTAACGTAGTATAATGCAGTACCACTGTCTTGATTTTTATACCACTGCTTTGGACTATCAGTGTTCAAATGCCAACACCATAAAAATATAACATCTTAATATTATGAAAATAGTTTTGACATCATGAACTCATTAAAAGTTCTCAGAGATCCCCATGGGTCTGTAGATCACACTTTTAGAACAGTTGTTCCATAAGCATCCAACAGATAAACACAGTTTTCTATAAAGGAAAGAAAATATGGTTATTGCTGTAATATTACATGTGAAAATATAACTGAGCAACAGAAATTTTGAGACAAAATTTATGATCCAAGATGTTTTACAGAGTCTTGGTAAATGTATGTCCCTCTTAAAAGACAAACATTTTATGAGAATCAAAAATCAAAATGCATTTATATGCTATTTTAAAGAGCTAGACCTTAGAAAGTTACTTAAGAAAAAGTAAAAGGATGCAAAAATGTATTTTTAAAAATTTAAAATATAAAGAAAGAAAGAGTCAAAATACTATCAAACAAAAATTTACACCAGAAATCACTCAACAGAACCAAGACTGTTAGTTATTTCATTGGCCATTATTTCATCCTATTGAAAAAAGGAACTACTTGACCAGCATTATTATACTTCCCTAAAGGCCAACCACTGGCAAACACCATTTTACTTTCTGCTTCTGTTCATTCAGCTTTCAATGACAAGATGAATAAGTTATGTAGATCTAATGAACAACTACCATCTTGTGAAAAATCTCTTGACAAATTGTTTGAATTGCAAGCTGAATGACCATTTTTCCCCAGAATGCTTTTTTTTTAAAAAAAAATACTTTTATTACTTAAATCTTCAAATAGAGTCAATTAAAAAATGTATTATATATGACAGCAGAATGCATTATAATTCATATTACACATAAAGAGCACACTTTTTCATATATCTGGTTGTACACAAAGTAGAGTCACAATATTCATGTCTTAATACATGCACTTAGGTAATGATGTCCATCTCATTCCACTGTCTTTCTTACCCCCATGCTCCCTCCCTTCCCCTCCCTCCCCTTTTCTACTTTGCCCTATCTAGAGTTCATTTAATCCCCCCTCCTCCACAGCATATTATGAATCCATAAATCAGAGAAAACATTCGGCATTTGAGTTTTGGGGATTGGCTAACTTCACTTAGCACTATATTCTCCAACTCCATTCATTTACCTGCAAATGCCATGATTTTATTCTCTTTTAATGCTGAATAATATCCCATTGTGTATATATACAAAAAACACATTTTCTTTATCCATTCATCTATTGAATGGCATCTAGGTGGGTTCCACAGTTTAGCTATTGTGAATTGTGCTGCTATAAACATTGATGTGGCTGTATCCCTGTAGTATGCTGTATTTTAGTCCTTTGGTTATAGACTGAGAAGTGTGATAGCTGGATCAAATGGTGGTTCCATTCCCAGTTTTCCAAGGATTCTCCATATTGTTTTCCATATTGGCTGTACCAATTTGCAGTCCCACCAGCAATGTATGAGTGTGCCTTTTTCCCCACATCCTCGCCAACACTTATTGTTGTTTGTATTCTTAATAGCTGCCATTCTGACTGGAATGAGATGAAATCTTAGAGTAGTTTTGATTTGCATTTCTCTAATTGCTAGAAATGTTGAACATTTTTTCATATATTTGTTGATTGATTGTATATCTTCTTCTGAGAAATGTTTGTTCAGTTCCTTGGCCCATTTATTGATAGAGTTGTTTTTTTGGTGTTAAGAATTTTTAGTTCTTTATATATCCTAGAGATTAGTGCTCTATCTGACGTGCGTTTGGTAAAAATTTGTTCCCAAATTGTAAACTCTCTATTCACCTCACTGATTGTTTCTTTTGCTGAGAAGAAACTTTTTAGTTAGAAACCATCCCATTTATTGATTCTTGATATTAATTTTTGCACTATAAGAGTCTTACTAAGGAAGTTGGGGCCTAATCTGACATAATGAAGATTTGGGCCTACTTTTTCTTCTAATAGATGAAGTGTTTCTGGTTTAATTCCTAGGCCCTTGATCCACTTTGAGCTGAGTTTTGTGCATGGTGAGAGAGAGGGGTTTCATTTCATTTTGTTGCAGGTGGATTTCCAGTTTTCCCAGCACCATTTGTTGAAGATGCCATCTTTTCTCCAGTGCATGTTTTTGGCACCTTTGTCTAATATAATTGTAATTTTGTGAGTTAGTCTCTGTGTCCTTTATTCTGTACTTTTGGCCTACCAGTCTGTTTTGGTGCCAATACCATGCTGTTTTTGTTACTATTGCTCTGAGTATAGTTTAAGGTCTGGTATAGTAATGCCACCTGCTTCATTCTTCTTGCTAGAGATTGCTTTAGCTATTTTGGGTCTCTTCTTTTTCCAAATAAATTTCATGACTGCTTTTTCTATTTCTATGAGGAATGTCATTGGGATTTTGCTTGGGATTGCATTGAATCTGTACAGTGCTTTTGGTAGTATGGTCATTTTGACAATATTAATTCTGCCTATCCAAGAACAAGGGAGATCTTTCCATCTTCTACAGTCTTCTTTAATTCTTTTTTTAGCGTTCTATAGTTTTCATTGTAGAGCTCTTTCACCTCTTTTGTTAAGTTGATTCCCAAGTATTTTATTTTTTTGAGGCTATTGTAAAGGGGGTAGTTTTCCTTATTTCCCTTTCTGAGGATTTGTCACTGATATACAGAAATGCCTTTGATTTATGGGTGTTGATTTTATATCCTGCTACTTTGCTGAATTCATTTACTAGTTCTAGAAGTTTTCTGGTGGAATTTTTTTGGTCTTCTAGATATAGAATAATATAATTGGCAAATAGTGCTAATTTGAGTTCTTCTTTACTTATCTGTATCCCTTTTTTCATGATGTATTTTAGTAATTTGAGTTTTCACTCTCCTTCTCTTCATTAGCAGGGCTGAGGGTCTGTCAATTTTATTTATTTTTTCAAAGAACCAAATTTTTGTTCTGTTAAGTTTTTCAATTGTTTCTTTCCTTTCAATTTCATTGATTTCAGCTCTGATTTTAATTATTTCTTGTCTTCTGCTTTTGGTGTTGATTTGTTCTTCTTTTTCTAGGGCTTTGAGATGTAATGTTAAGTCATTTATCTGTTGACTTTTCTTCTTTTAAGGAATGAACTCCATGCAATGAACTTTCCTCATAGTACTGCCTTCATAGTGTCCCAGACAGTTTGATATGTTATATCTGTGTTCTCATTCACCTCTAAGAATTTTTTAATTTCTTCCTTGATGTTTTTTACAACCCACTTTTCATTAAGTAGTGTATAATTTAGTCTCCAGGTGTTGGAGTAGCTTCTATTTTTTATTTTATCATTGATTTCTCATTTCATTCCATTATGATTGATAGAGTGCAGGGTGGTATATCTACTTTTTATACCTTCTAAGAGTTGATAAATGGCATAATATATTGTCTATTTTAGAGAAGGATCCATGTGCTGCTGAGAAGAAAGTGTATTCTCTCATTGAAGGATGAAATATTCTATATATGGCAGTTAAGTCTAAGTTATTGATTATATTATTGAGCTCTATAGTTTATTTGTTCAGCTTTTGTTTGGAGGATCTATCTAGTGGTAAAAGAGGCATGTTAAAGTCACCCAGAATTATTATATTTTGGTCTATTTGACTCTTGAAGTTGAGAAGAGTTTGTTTGAAGAATGTAGATTCTCCATTGTTTGGAACATATATATTTATTATTGATATGTCTTGATGAACAAGCAGTATGAAATATCCTTCTTTATCCCTTTTGATTAACTTTGGCTTGAAGTCTACTTTATTTGATATGAGAATGGAAACCCCTGCTTGCTTCTGTAGTCCATATGAGTGGTATGATTTTCCCCAACCTTTCATCTTCAGTCTGTGGATGCCTTTTCCTATGAGATGAGTCTCTTGGAGGTAGCATATTGTTGGGTCTTTTTTTTTTTTTAAATCTAATCTGAATAGTGAGTTGAGGCCATTAACATTCAGGGTTATTATTGAGACATGATTTGTGTTCCCAGCCAGTTTTGTTTATTTTTGGTATTTAACTTGACTTAGTTTCTCCTTTGATTAGTTTTTCCTTTAGTATAATTGCCGCAGTCTGGCTGGGCACAATTCATGAGCCACTTGTCAAAAGAAACTAACTTTATTTTTAGAACCACACAGCACCACACAATCTCTTCAGGAATTCCCTCAGAGCCCAACTGCCACCACCGGCTTCTAGCGAGCCTCTCAACCCCCCACTCCTCCTGCTCTTGAGGCCGATTGGCTGGGTCGTGTGGGCGGAGCCAAAAGAGTCCCCCAATGAGCAGCTCCGTGGTCTGAAAGGGCGGGGAAACAGCCCAATGAGCAGAGGAGCCAATCAGCTGGCAGCTGGAAGTTTGCTGGGGCCCCTTCTGCTGTGGCTCTCAACATATAATACCTCCCTTTGCTGATTTTCATTGTTGTTTTTTAGTTCCTCTTCATGAAATATTTTGCCAATAATGTTCTTAGTGCAATCTTTCTAGTTGTAAATTCTTTTTAAACTTTTGTTTATCTAGAAGGGTTTTATTTCATCATCAAATGTAAAGATTAATTTTGCTGGATATAAGATACTTGGTTGGCATTCATTTTCTTTCAGAATTTGGTATATGCTGTTCCCCAATCTCCTGGCTTTGAGAGTCTGGGTTGAAAAATCTGCAGAGATACAATTGATCTCCCCCTATATGTACTCTGATTCTTCTATCTTGCAGCCTTTAAGATTTTATCTTTATTCTGTATACTAGGCATTTTAATTATAATGTGCCTTGATGTAGATCTGTTGTAATTTTCTACATTTGGTGTTCTGTAAGTCTCTTGTATTTGATTTTCTAATTCATTCTTCACATTTGGGAAATTTTCTGATATTATTTCATTGAAGAGATTGTGCATTCCTTTGGTTCAAAACTCTGTGCCTTCCTCTATCCCAATGAAACTTAGATTTGGTCTTTTTATGCTATCCCATCATTCTTGGATGTTCTGCTCATGGTTCCTTATAATCTTCACTATGTGGTCAACTTGATTTTCCAGATTATATACTTTATCTTCATTATCTAACATTCTCAGATTTCATTAATTCAGTCTTCCAAGTGATCAAGTCTGTTGGAGATGATTTGAGTTTTTTAATCTGGTTTATTCTTTCCTTCATTTCAAGGATTTCTGATTTTTTTTCTTTTTCAGAATTTCTATCTCTTCCTTGCAGTAATATTATGCTACCTGTATTTGCTCTCTTATTTTTGTTAAAGTGATAAATTTTTGCCCCATTTGCTCACGTAGATCATTCTTTATGTGGTGCTGAGGATCGAACCCGGGCCGCACACATGCCAGGCGAGCGCGCTACCGCTTGAGCCACATCCCCAGCCCTTAGATCATTCTTTAATTCACAGATAATTTTAATTATGAACCTTCTGACCTCCTTCTCTGACAGTTCATCAACTGTCCTGTCCATGGGTTCTGTTATTGTAGTATACTGGTTTGTTTGGGGCACTTTTATCCCTTGTTTTTTCATGTTGTCTATGTGCTTTCCTTACTTGCAGTGTGGATCTGAGTTATTACAGTTTCTACCCTATAATCTTATAGTATCTATGTAGATTATCTGTATCTCACCTTGGTGTTGGGCTTCTAGATCCTGCCAGTGTCTCAGGGTGGTTGCTTCTACAACTATAGGTGGTGGTGGCAATAGCAGGTGGTGATAACTTGAGATAGCAGTGGAGGTGACCCAAGATGGATGCAACATCTTTCAGAGATGGTTGAAAAAATGGGCCTTCCACTGGCTTTTGGATGCCTGTTCCAAGATGCAGCTGCATCTAAGTCCTGTCTATTGTCCTAAGGTAGAGGTTACTGCATGGGGAAGGATATGGGGATGGCTGCAGTGTCTCAAGATGGAAGTGGCTTAGACCTGGGCTCCCAGGTGGTGGTGTGGGTGGTGAGCCCAAGCTTACCCTGGGCCCTGGTTCCTGCGCAGGTCAGCGAGGCTGGGCGGGGCTGGGCCTGAGCTCTGGTAGGGCTCTGGCAGTGGCGGGATGAACTTGAGCCTACCCTGGGCCCAAGCTCTGGTGCAGGTCATTGAGGTAGATCTGGGCTGAGCCTTATCTCCGGTGGGTGTCTGCTGATGGTGGGATGGACTCGGGTCTACCATGGGCCCATGCTCCAGTGCAGGTCAGTGAGGCATCTGTAGAATCAACTCTTTAGAGCAAAAACAATGACGATCTATTGTGTTGCATATGACATATTGCTGTGATTTGAATACTTTCCCAGAATACTCTTTTAAAACTACAAATAACAGACAAACTTGATAAATCAAACTTGAACATTCAATTTAATTATATAAGGGAGCCTGTCATTTCAAGGAAAATAACGAATAATATTTGAAGACAATGATAATATTCAAGCTTACAAGTGAAAACTGTAGTAACTATAGTTAATAATACTGTTTTGTTTATCTGAGATTTGATAAGAGAGCAGATTTCAAGTGTCCTCATTCTTTTCATGTTCCCAACACTAATCAGTAACTGTGGTAGTCTTGATACATTAATTCATGTCACTGTGATAATCAGTACACAGTGTTTATGTATATCAAATCACTGTATTATATACCTTTTTGTCAATTAAAAAATTTTAAATTAAAAAATCAAAAAAGAAAGGAGTTATTGCCAAAGTGCATATAAACCAAATATATTACATATTAAAATAGACCAAATAAAAACTAATATACAAATACAAGTTGAAAGAAATAAAGTAGAAATGGTTAATGAACACTTCTTTAATCTTCTTTAGATCAAGTAGGAAAAATATAGGCAAACTAGAGAGCATTCAAATAATACATGTTGATTTTATGTAATCTTTGCCTCCTGCAGAACAAGGCAGATTATTTTGCAGAGAGAGGAGGTATTCTCTCACTTTGAGACTTGAGCAATAGGCTCTACTTTGAAAGCAACCTTCTGAGAGGTGAGTCTAATATTGAGGCTAAGATTCCACCTGGGTCCTGACCATCTGAGCCCAAAAGACCAATTATATCTCAAAAACAAGATAATTTAGAGTTCTTGGGTTCTTTACTCGTATCCTTGTCATTAACATTGATTCTTATGTAAACATTCCATTTCTGTTCAAATGTACTATAGGGAAGCTGGAGAGGATCAATTATCTTCCCCAGTATCCCTAGCATTTAGAATAATGTCTGGCATATAGTAGGTACTTGATAAATATTAATTAAATGAATGAATAAATGTCCACATTTAGAAACATAATGAGTTAGTGCCTTTAACATCCAGTCCTCAAAATAGCATGATGGGCTGAGGCAGGGCAAAAATCTGCACATAATCTAGATAAAATTCCAATATGGTCCAGATACTATTTCTCATGTGGAAGGTTTATTGTCCATGGACACATTTGGAGGAGCTGAACAGTATTATATTTAGAAAGGTAGCCCTTCCCTCATGATATCATTCTAGGAAAGAGTATAGGCTGGGAGTATGTATAGGAGCTTGTTTGTCAAGTACTCAAACTTTTGCAAAGTGTAGCTCAAGACAAGGTTCAATTGTATAATCTAAACTTCTGTGGGCATCTTTCTGGCTTGTCCATGATGCTCTGGGATGAGGTACTCATGGGCAGGAGCAAAACATAAACAAAAACAAACCCAACTAGGCTGTCTAGGCTTTAGGAGCTATTATGCTTTAGATATGAACTATCCCATGAAAAGCTCATTATTGGAAACATAATCCCCAATGTAGCACTGTTTTAGTCAGTTGTTTTTTTCTTTTTCTTTCTTTCTTTCTTTTTTTTTTACTTTTCTGACCAAAACACCCGACAGACAATTAGAGGGGAAAAGTTTATTTTGGGACTTGCTGCAGTCCGACTGGGCAAATAACCGGGAGGTGACAAGCAACTTGAAGGTTGAAGCGGGAACTGCTTTATTGCGGAACAGCAGAGGTATATATACCTAACTGATTACACACAGGTTGACTCATTTAGCATCATCCAGATACAGCAATCAGCCAATAAGGAATCCCCACCATCTTAATAGCTCTGTGGCATTGCCTCACAAACCACTCCTCCTGGAAAACTGCCAGGCTCCATCTTGACTTGATTCACAGCCCTCAACAGGGACTCACGGTTTCAGAGGTCTTAATCCATAGATGGCCACTCCATTCTTTAGGGTGCAAGATGAGGCAGAACATCATGGTGGAAGAGTGTGGCAGAGGAAAGCAGCTGGGAACATGGTATCAGGAAGCAGTGCAACTCCATTCTCAAGAGACAAAATATATACCCCTAAGCCACGCTGCCAATGACCCACGTCCTCAACTCACACCATACCTGCATTCAGTTACCAGTCAATCCCTATGGGGAATTAATTCATGGATTGGGTGAAGGATCATAATCCAATCATTTTGCCTCTAAACCTTCTTGCATCATCTCACACATAACCTTTTGGGGGACACCTCACATCCAAAGCATAACAAGCAATGTTCAGAGGTGAAACCATTAGAATAAGAGAGCTGTAATTTGAATGGACTACTGGGTGGTAACTGTAGGCAGGGAGGGCATGGCTAGAGGTCACTGGGGACATATTCTTGGGGATCAGATTTTGTCTGTGGCTCTTTACTCTCTCTGCTTCCCAGCTGCCATAAGATAATGCCCTTCCATCATGATGTTCTGCTTCATCTTAGACCAAGAGCAATGGATATGACCAACCATGTATTGAATCTCTGAAACCATGAACCAAAATAAACTTTTCCTCCTCAAAGTTGCTCTTTTCAGGTATTTTCTTATAGCAATGAAAATCTTACTGACACAGGAGCAGTTGGGGCCTAAGAAACCTGAGAGACACATAAAAGAGGAAGGTGCAATAGAAGAGCAAGGGCTGAAGACCTGTAAATAGACCCCTGTGGTTAAGACAAGACTGACACTGTGATAATAGAACCCAATACCTGTAAGGGGAGGTCCCATGGCCACAGGGAAGGAGACAGCAAGGAACATGGACACATCTGCTTCTCCTGACAAGAAATCTACTCTGAGGCCTACAGCTGAACCAGTGAATGCAGAAAGACCACTGCAACAAGATGAGATTCTACCCTTCCCTCCTCAGCTGGAAGCAAGAAGCTGGCAAGTGAGAAACTGTGGTTGGGGTTTGGAGGCTGGGGCTGAAAGTGAGTTCTGTATCCTGGGATGAATCTCAACTTCAGGACTATGGGACACAGGGCTAAGAGGCCCTAAGACAGGTGCTTTGGCAATATTGCGCAATGTGGTCCAATAAAGGAAAAAGTGTGGAGAATGAGCTATTTAAGTATACAACAAGAATATCTAAGTCATTGGAGAAGAGATGACAGAGGGCCGCTATTATGCACATCTTGTAAAATTTCTAGAGTTCCACATTCTGAGAAGGAAGAGTAGCAGGGGCATTTGGTGTTCAAGTCTTGTGCTATGATATAGGAGAACTTAGAAGGATAGTAGGGTGTGATCTTCTGGGGTCATACATCTTTCTGGGCAAAAATCCTGCCATTAGGAGTTAAATCAGCTCTGCAATCTCACTGTCCATGAATTTTCTGTAACATATTTAGGTTAAGGGGGGCCGGGGACTGGGGGAGCTTTCAAAGGGAAAGTTGTAAAAATACAGGTTTTTAAAATTAATGTAGCAAACGAGCCAGTTTTTCAATATTAATGAGCATTGTTTGATGTCTGTGTGTCTGAGTAAAAGCATATTTTGGGAAAAATTTGGAAACTATTGTGGGTTCATAATAAATATTTCATAATCAAAAGCAATAGTACATTTGGCATTCATACATAATATTTTAAATTAAAAAGATATAAAATATTACCATTCATTAACTATGAACAGTGACATTGGGAGCAGAATGGGTGTGGGGAGAATTTACTTTCCATTTTGTATTCTTTGTGCTACTTGACTTTTCTTTTTTAAACAATGTGGTTGTGTAACTAGAAGTTTAGTCAAACAATACTATTAGATCCTAGGCTAGACCTAGAGACAATGATGAGATGAGAAAATTTCAATTTGGGAGCTCCATTCTCATGAACCCTCTTTTCTCTATATCTTTCACCCCACATCAGAACCTTTATGTGGAGCAGCAGTGATGTACTTCAGAGGTAGAGCATGTGTTCAGCATGTACAAGACCCTAGGTTTGACTCTAGTACCAAAACAAACACACATATAACCACAAAAAGTATTTTCCTTCACATTGTAATATAAATACTGATAAGAGTTTAAATAATGAAATTCAGATTCATTAATAATTAAATCCTTAAGCTAAAAGAATTAAAAGCAGATGTTGGCACTTTTCCTGAAGTATTTCAGATGTAGTGACAGAAGTAATCGTTTCCCAGTCTCCTTTACTTCTCAAAATACTCAACCTTTTACCCAACTTCTCAGTATCTTCATAACTAAATTCCTGAAAGAAATATATATATATATATTTTTATCTTTCAGAACTAGTATAATGATTATATGGTTCTTCCATTGTAGAAATTTCCTGGTCTGACCTCGGGGAATATATGGGAAAGTGAGCTTGTAGGAATTGGATGAAATGAGTTACATAGAAATAATGAGCCTGAGGTCAGAGGTGGTGCTACCTGGGGAATAGCCAGGCCACTTTCATGGTCAGTGTCTGGCAATGAATGGCTATTGCCCATTTGTGACTGGAGACTGTTTTGCTCTGGAGAACCTAGGTGGTGGGGGATGGTAAATGTTTAATAATAAGCTTCTGAAAAACCGAAGTTGGAGGAATAGAAGGAAGGAAGGAAATTCTGATTTGTAGCAGTTCCCAATTCTCATGACCAATTTCAGACTACCACGTTGACATCAAGTCACTGAACCTGGAGCTGGGAAGAGCTGTGAAATATTGGCTCTCCCAAGCCAGGGCAAATCAACTCTGGCATACCACTGCACTTTCGGCTACTTGAATATATTTTTTAAACCAACATCCTTGTGTAATTAACATAGTAGTTATTCAACTTTCAGATTTCAGGTATCTGCTGAACTCACCAGGTTTAAATAGAATATTCTCCTCCATAAGTTACAGGCTTCAGTGATCCACAAGAAGTGAAGCTTTTTATAAAAATCTCCCTGTTTCACAGCAAAGAGACAAGATGTGCTACCTAATGAGGTATTATTTCGGGGGGAAAGCAAGTGAGCTCTGACCACTGGTTTATTATTTGCAATATTGCCCCAGAAACCCATTATCAAAGGAGCAATAGGTATGTGGAAAGGAAAAGACATTACTTTGGCTCAGAGCAAACAATGTAAGAGTGACACCAAACTGAAGGAAATGGAGTCTGGGATCCTGTGCATCAACTGGTAGGTAATGAGAATCTGAACTCCTAAAGGAGAAACCCACAGCAGAGCCCTGCATTAGCATATGCCAATTTATCGAAGGTTCTATTATAGGCAGAGAGGCTCCTAAATGAATAATTGCTGAAGGGGCAATTGTGGGAGTCATCTTTCAAAGAGATAAGTTTTATTTTTTTTCCCAGGCCACTGCAAATATGAGCTTAATAATCCTTTCAATGGGAACTGTGTTATCATAAAATAACCTAAATGCTACTAAATGGTATTTAAAATGATTCCCAGACACTGGCTGACTCGACTAAAGGGCAATTCGGCTGCTAATGCATCTCGAATCTAGCATGTGAGAAGGTAGGGTAATAAGGCCACATCAATGGGGTTGAAACCCTTCTGCATGATTCTTTTTGTTTCTATATTTGACTCCCATGCAGTTTTTGGCACTTTGCTTCATCTTTCCCTTCTTTCCGCCTGTTTTCAGGTCCTGCCCTGACCTCGGCTGTGATGTGGGAACAATCATGTCTGTCTGCCATTTTACCTCAGTTCTAGCACCTGGCCAGGTGTGAGGTGCTATGCGGCTGCTGGGAAGGGGAAATCAGAGATGCACCCAGCCTTTTCTGCAGCCCAAAGGACAAGTAACTAGATTGAGAATAAAAGGACGAAAGATCTTGGCAGTGCACTTTCGTTTATTAGGCCCCCACCTGCCTGAGTGTGCTCTGATCTCTGAATGAAAATATTTTCATCTCTGGATCCTTTAGTGCAACCTGAAGACAAGAATTTCAGAAGCTCAGAATTTGTGGTCTAATTATGTGTTGCCTGAGTGAGACCTACATGGAGATATGCTTAAGGTCCCCAGCATGGAAGTACATCAGTGAATGGCTTACCAGTAAGTACCCTGGCAGTCAGGGCAGTTTTACCAAAGAAAGGTACAGTTAGTTTCCCTTGTGTTTCTCTGTTAAGACACATAATGATGTAGATAGGGTTATTTGGGTGTTTTTTTCTGGGAAGAAAACAATCTGGTTGTTCCTAGTCCTTAATTTCTGTTGTTATTATTTGTTAATCTTTTCATTGTGGCAAAATATACATAACATAAAATTCCTAATTGGTTTTTAGAAAGAATTTTATTCTGTTCCAAGAAACAACCTGCAGCTCCTCCCCTGCTTTTACCAAGGAGAATGAAGGTAGAAACGCAGAATCTTCCATCTCCTTCTCCAGATTTCAGCGAAAATGTCAAGGAGTGGTAATGGAGGGCTGGAAGCACAAGGACATTTACATCTCACACTGCTGACAGCCAGCCAGCTGGTGATGGTGCCCTGGAGCAGCCATGCAGAGAGGAAACCAAGCGAGGGAGGTTGGTGGGATCACAGGCAGCAGCGCTCCTGGCAAGGAGGCAACAGGAATGGTGGATTTGCAGAATAGCAAATCTGCTGCCTTGGGTGTCAGTCATAGAGCTCTCTGCAAGTAGACAATAAATAAACTGGGAGAGGAAGGAGGCCGAATGGGTTCCTCTAAGTTACTCTCTCCATGAGATTTTCCTGGAAAAGAGGTATTAGTCAAAAAAGATTTCAGGACCCAAAAACATTTCAGGGCCTGAATCACCCATGCAAGTAAGAAAACATGGTGCATACGTACAAAATTGGGGGAATTAGAGGCAAGTTGTCCCAAATAAATACAGTGGCCTGCTTAGGCTGGCACTCAGGTTGAGAACATCAAGTTTGTATCCTTATTCCTAGTATGTTGTCAAACAATCACTAAATAAAATCCACGTCAACTAGAACAGAGACTTAAGGTACAAGGTGCCATAAACAAATGTGTCAGGCATAAGATTGACAGGGCCGTACAGAATTCACTCAAGTCATCAGAACAGGATTTGAAAAGTCAAAATATTTTTCAGGCTGTGGAAGAATCCCCTGGAAGGTAATGAGGGCTAGCTGGAATTAACCCCTTAGTACATATCACGAAAGAGGGAATAAAGCTGTAGTATAATCCAGTTGAGGAGGATATTTTCCCTTAGATGAGAAATATAACATTAATTAGAACTTTTGTTTGAATTTAGGCCATCAAGCCAGGCATAGAAATTTTTTCTCTCTACCCAAATACCATCAGTGGAATATGAAAAGTATGGACAGGCAATGGTTAAAGTTGTTGGTAACATCTGGTGATGTCAACAAAGTGAGGAAATGGGTCCTCCTGAACCCTCTGCAGTCCTTTTTGAAGGTAATTAATTAGGCATGGGCCCTTTGACCTGTGAGTCTCATTTCTAAGAATTTATTCTACAGATAAACTTGCCTAGTACTCTAAGATATATTTTTATTTATTTATTTATTTATTTATCTATTTATTTATTTATCTATTTATTTATTTATTTATTTTGGGGGGACTACCAAGGATTGAACTCGGGGGCACTCAACCATGAGCCACATCCCCAGCCCTATTTTATATTTTATTAGAGACAGGGTCTCACTTTGTTGCTTACTGCCTCGCTAAATTGCTGAGGCTGGCTTTGAACTCGTGATCCTCCTGCCTCTACCTCCCTAGCTGCTGGGATTACAGGCGTGGGCCACTACACCCAACTAAGATATATTTATTTTATAGTCATTGTTTCTTTATTCAAAATAGAAAACACTAGAAACAAAATAAAATGGTATGGGTTAAGTAAATTGAGGTAAAGCTATATAAGCATAACACTAGTCATTCAGAAGATGAAGCAAAACTTTTTAGGCCAATATGCAACACATCCATGATATACTAAATGGAAAAAAATAAGTGAAAAAACAGAACAAAGTAGTCTTATTTGTATTAAAAGAAGATAAATGCAAAAAACAAACAATCAAAAAAACCCAAACACAAAAAACTGCTAAGTATAAGAATGTTTCCCCTCAGGGAGGTAGGTAGCTGCATGATCATGCTCTCTCTCTCTCTCTCCCTCTCTCCAACTCAGAGAATTTTACTTTCAATCCAGGGCTCACGCTTTTTTATTTTTTAAATCTTTCTTGATACTCTGCTCTGTTTTCCTGCCACATCCATCTCAAATTGTGCTTTAAGAGGCAGCACTGCTAGTACTCTGCATTAACAAGTGAATTGGTTTCCTAGAGCTGTCCTAACTAATGACCACAAACTTTGTGGTTTAAAAAACTTACCTTCATTTTCTCAGAGTTCTGAATTACAGAAGTCCAAAACCAAAGTAGTAGCAGGGATGTGTTTCCTCTCAAGGCCCTTGTCCTCCCTCACTCTTCCAGCCTCTGGAGGCTCCAGGCGTCCCTCGCTGGGTCTTCTCTTCTGACTCTTACAATGGCATTTGTCCTTGGATTTAGGGCACATCCCCCAAACCAGGATGATTTTAATTTAATACCTGCCAAGATCTTTTGTTAAATAAGATCAAATTCTCATGTTGTAAGGCTTAGGGGATAGATGCAACTTTTGGGGGCCACCTTTCAATCCACTACAAAAGTTACTGGTATTTTCAGGCATAAATACTCCAAGAAGTACAAATATGGCAAGCTCATTGGAAAGTATATCTGGCACTTTGTTTCTGTCTCCTTGTTGCTGTCCTAAGCATTGACTGAGGGCTGTCACGGGGGCTGCTTTTTGATGAGGATAAGGGACAATAAGGGATTCTTTGGAGCAAAAGGGTCTCCAGGTTAGGGCAACCAGGTTGGGTAGCTCTGAAAGGCCAGAGCTCAGGTAGAAGTCAGAGCAGAGGAGGCCAGCTAAGAGCTGAAGGACACAGAAAGGAGCTGGGTGTGAGTGGCATGGTTCTGGAAACAGCTTCTCCACCACCAAGCTTGCTGGTGGGTTTTGTGGCTTTTACATAGCTATAGTTATTGAAGCCTATTTCTGGGTTGTGGAAATGTGAAAGGGAGAGGAGAAAAATCTCACCATCTTGTTTTTGTATCAGTTTCTGATGACTCCAGATAGTGGGGAAATGGTCTAGAAGCTCCAGAACCCTGTGGTCACCACAGCAGCAGGCTCTTCACAGTAGGTGGAGCGGTCTCAGCTGAGAGATGCTGTGATGCTGCCCTTTTGCACCTGATCTGGTGAAAGGAAGCTGCAAGTAGTGAGGAGCCCTTTAAGAGCAGCAGAACACTCCTGGGGGCTCTGCTCAGAGCTATTCCCATTTCCCACAGCAACTATAGAATGATTGGCCTTGACAAGTCCGTCTGGAGCCATTATGGTTTGGACCTTAAATGTCAGATGCTAAAGACTTGGTCTCCAGCAGCACTACTGAAAGGTAGGAGAACCTTTATGAGGTGGCACTGAGTAGAAGAATGTTAGGTCATTGAAGGCAAGCCCCGGAAGAGAACATTCGATCCCTGGCCTCTTCTCTGTCTCTCTCATTTCCTGGCTGTTCTGAGAACAGGGCTCTTCCATCATGCATTCCTGCCATGATCTACTATGCAGTTACAGGCTCAAAGCAACATGGACAAGTACCCATGGACTAAAACCTCTGAAACTGTGAGCCACAAAAAAGCACTCTTCTTTTTTAGTTGCTTGTGTATTTTGTCACATCAATAGTCCCTTTGAGGGTATTCAATTCTCAGTTGTAATACCATTCTTTCGTCTTTGATATTTTGTTTCCCCGGCACTTGAGAAAGGATAGTTTACAGATATGTCAATGGGCAGAAAATTCACCCTGTTGTTTTTCACAGATGTAGATTATTTGAGAAGAAACCACAACAGCAATAAGATCATCAGAAAGGATTGTCAGAGCTGACTTGAGAATCACAGAAATCAAGTTTGCACCTATTGGACATGCTTGGGAGCTTTCCCACATATAGATAGAGGTCTCTTCCTTTCCCCAGTTCTTCAGCAGCAGAGAATGGTGAACTCCTTAACTGTCAGAGCATCAGTACCTTTAGATGAGCTGAGCATAAGATACCAGAAGTGCTTCTGAACTCCTCCCCTTTTATTAGCTCCCCAGAAAGCTGGGGGCAAGCAGGAGACAGAAGTGTTCAACTGGAAACTGGTCTTCATTTAGAATAAAAGAAGGGGGCACCTGTACTGTAGTAAGTCAGTAGGTAAGTAGAACACACTTGTCTTTGAAATTCTAACTGCTTTAAAATGTATTTTCAAAATAAATTTTATTGCCTATATTTGAGGTTTATAACAAGATGTTATGGACATATATAGATAGTTAAAATGGTTATTATACAGTAGCAGATTAAGATATCTATCATCTCATATAGTTACTGTTGTATGTATCTGTGTGGCAAGACCAGATAAAATCTACTTATTTAACAATAATTTCTAATACAATGCAATCTTATTAACTATACTCTTGTTATCCACTAAAACTCTAGATTTGTTCATGCTACTTATCATCTACTTGGTATATTTTGATCTACATGTTCCCATTTCCTCCCCTCCTTGCCCCAGCCCTTGGTATTACTGCTTTATTCTCTATCTCTGAGTATTATTTGGATTTGACCTTCTGCTTTGATTTGTTTTAGATTCTGCATCTAAGTGAGTTCATGCAATAATTTTCTTTCTGTGTCCCCCTTGTTTCATTTAGAAGAAGGTCCTTAGGTTCATCCATGTTGTGGCAAATGACTGAATTTCCTTCCTTTTTTTTATTTTTATTTTTTTGGGGTATCAGGGGTTGAATCCAGGGGCACTTAACCACTGAGCCACATCCATAGCCTGTTTTATTTTTAATTTTGAGACAGGGTCTTGGCAAGTTGCTTAGGGCCTCGCTAAATTGCCGAGACCGACCTTGAGCTTGCCATCCTCCTGTCTCAGGCTCCCGAGACACTGGGATTACAGGCATGTGCCCCATGCCTTGTGACTTCCTTCAAAGACTATATAATGTTCCATTTTATACATCTACCTGTTATGGGCCAGGCTATATTGGCAATGACCAAACAGACTCCCTTTTACCTTGAGACTCCATGTCATGTAAGAAATACTTCTCTCCTGGGAAAATCCCACCTCTGTACCCACCAACAGTTGCCTGGCATAACATGTTTGACAACACGAAATGGCAATTCATATATACTCTACTTGTACAATGTACTCTAACCACATAGAATGTCAGAGAATGTTTGTCTAGATGTTAGTAACCATTCTTTAAATTGTACTCAACTAGGGTCATTTTGACCTACTTCCCCTTCTGCTTATGATTTTAGATCTCAGAATTTTTGTTTATGGTTTAGAATCATAGCAACAGCCACTTATGATTAATGTACTGACATGCTTTACTTGTGGATTTGAACTATAAAAGGTTTGCTCTAATCCCTGGAGGTAATTGAAGGGTGCAGACTGCTGCCTGTCCCTTGGCCCACTGGCTGGTGAATCCAGACCACCAGCTGATGAATAAATGTTGCATCTCCTGCTTTAAAATTGACTCAGTGATTTATTGCAATATTGCCATAACATACCACGCTTTATGCACCCACACTCCCATGATCATGACAGCCTTATTCATAATAGCCATTGTATGGGAACAGTCTACTGCTTTCTTTAAACTCCACTGCCTTTTGGTGGCTTCCCATTCTCTACCCAAGGAGCCTATTATTAGCTTCCTATATTTTTTTTCCTAAGGCTATCATAATAAAATACCATAAAATGGGTGGCTCAAACAGCGGAAATTTATTTTCTCACTTTTCTGGAGGCTAGGAACCCAAAACCAAGTCTTTCAAGACCATGTTCCCTCTGAAACCTGGAGAGAAGAACTCTTCTTGGTTTCTTCAAGTTTCTGGTGGTTGCAGCACTCTGGCATTCCTTGACTGGCAGTTGCAGTTTCTGCCTCCTTTTGTCTCTTGTCTCCATCTCTCTGTGGTGTTCCCTCTCCTGAGTCTGAGGTCTTTATTTAACCGGAACTCCCTAGTAGTAGAAAAAGAGAACACCAGGAGAGCTAAGAAGATGGGTGTGCATGGAACACTATCATGCAGAGAAGCTGGGCAACTTACAAACTCCATAACCCTCTCTTGTTTTTTATCATCTAGGAAGTGAATATTCTAATGTTTGTGCATTTATTAAATTCTAGGGGACTTTTTTCTCTGTTCAGTCTTAATTTTTTATGGGTTATGTATTAATTTTACAATAGTTTCCTTAGAAATAGAGGGAAATGTAGATAAATTTCTGACATCCATTCCAAACTAGTAAAGGGAGTGTTATGAAAGGTAGCAGTCTAGGTTTCCCAGAGGAAGACCTCCCTTGGTTCTTAAATCCATGAGGGATGGTGACAAGGGAAACAGAGAACCTGTGAAGTGGAATTAAAAGCAGAAGAGAGGGACTCCTACCCACATGCCATCCAATCTCCTATTAGTGCGCTCCAGAGAGGTACAGGAGGGAGCCTGCAAACCCCAGCCCACATTGCCCATTTGGGTTACCCCACAAACTAACAGTGTTGGGCTTGAGTAGCCATCCACAAGTGAGGGACCAGGTGGCTATGGGAAAGCCTAATGCTCTGAAGTATAGTTAGTCTTTGTGGCCTGGTGATATAGGTACAAATTTGAGCTTTATTTCTGACTAGCTTAGTAATATGACCCTGGGGAGGTCATCTAACCATTGTAAGCCTCCAGTCCCTCATCTGTAAAATGGAAGTAATAATCCTATCAGAGAGTTGTCCTGAGGATTAAATAAAATGTGTAAAGCAGTTAGCATGGCGCCAGGCACATACTAAGTGCTCATTACATGCAGTTTTATCATTATTTCAGTTCCCAATTTCATTTCTACTTTGCTGCTACAGTTAATATGAGTTGTTTCCAGGCTATTAAAAAGCAATGAAAGTAGTAATACCAAAGTAGTGACACGAAATAATGTTTCATAAAAAAAAAGATACTGAATTTCATTTGGATTTAGGTCAACAGAGAATCACAGACTTTTAGAGCTGGCTGGAGCTTGCAAATTTTCTGTTTTTCTTACATGTAGAAACCAAGCTCCAGAGTAACTTGTCAAAATCATGTAAAGCAGAGACAGAGTTGGGCCCAAGAGCCCTAGGTTCTGTCCTAGGGTTTTGTTCACTGCGGTGGAAATACTCATTTCCAAGAGCAGGCAAATAAAAAAAGAAAATTAGAATGATTCACAATTTGGGATGTTAGAGAAAACTGTAATCCTATTAGATTACTGCTGAGGCTGGAGGGGTGGCATACTGAATAACAGCGTCATCTATACTCATCTAAGCAGAAAGACCTCTGAATGAAAGGAGAGCAAAATAAAAATATCCTCCCTGTCTTTCTTCCCCCTTTGTGTCTCTTTCTTCCTTCTTTCTCTCCTGCCTTCCTTCCTTCCTTTCCTCCCTTCTTTCCTTCACTCCCTACCTCCCCCCCCCCATCTGATTAGTTCCATGAGGCTTGTAGGCATTTACTAACAAACACTGCCAAAATATAGCTGCAAATAGCTACCAATGAAACCATTAATTGTCCTTCACATAAAGGGTGATAAATGATGATACTTCTTGGTTAGGTGGTGGAGACAGGAGCCTTATAAACAGTGTGTGTATGTGTGTGCTGTCAATTTCTGAGGCACACATACAAGGCAAGAATATAGTATTCGTGCTAAATTGATAGTTTTGGAAAATTAAAGCCATTCTGGGGGTACAAAGGGAAAAAACGCCAGCATTTTTGAAGACTTGTGTCAGTCTCGTGTGGGAAACTATTGACATTAATGACATGTAAATCTGATTTCTAATCCTGAGCTTGTAAAATATTTTCTGAGAAACAAATGCTGATTATTCTTTGTGTAGTAGATAGAACTTCAAATACAAATTCTTGAGACTTGGATTTTGATGCTCATTCTCCATTGATGTGCTTTTCTCTAAGACTTCTAATTTGTAAAAAAAGAGAATTATGTCCTTTGAAAAGATATATATGTATAAAAAGTTTTAATTTTTTTTAGTATTCTATGTACATAGAAAATAATTTCCTCAATTAGATTTTTTAAAAACTCCAACAATATAAGAATTTTATATAGATACCTAATTTAAATAGGGACCTAAGACTTTATGGAAAAAAATAGGATTGATGAATGAAACTTTGAATTAAAAATGTGAATATTAAGTATGCTTACATTAACATCTGCTAAAATATTAAAACGTTGCATTAAACAAAATAAATGACATTTCAGGTCTGTGATAGGCAAATCTTAAGACTCCCTCTGATATATTCATGTTTAAGATAAATACCCTACATAATCTCCTCTCCTTCAGTGTGGGCAGTGTTTGTGACTAGGGTGTCTGTGACTAGGATATCACTTCCATAATTATGTTATGTCATATGGCAAAGGTGAAAAAATTTTGAAAATGTAATTAAAGTCTCAAATCAGCTGACTTTTTTGAATTAATCAAAAGGGATTATTGAGTGGGCTTGATTTAATCAGTTGAGCACTTTAAAAAGAAGGTTCAGACATCAGAGATGAAATAAGTCAGAGATTCTTTTCTCTAAGACACCATCAGTTCTACAGCTGCAAGAAAATGAATTCAGTTAACAACTATTTTAAAGAGGATCCCAAACCACAGATGATACCCCAGTCAACATCCTGATTATAGTTTTGTTAGATATGGAACAGAGGACCTGGCTAAGTTGTGCCTGAATTTCTGAGCCATGAAAAGTGAGGTAATAAATACACATATTTGAGCCATGAATGGAGTTAAGCAATGTCATTTGTAATCACTTGTTACTCGACAATTAGAAAATTGATATGGTGTATTAGTCAGTCAGTGGGGCCGTGTATAATGTCTCTGTATTAGCCTCATATGGCAAATGCAACAAATTGCCACAAATTTAATGGTCTAAAACAAAATAAATTTATTCTCTTACATTTCTGGAGATCGGAAGTGCAAACTCAGACTCATTGAGATGAAGTCAAGGTGCTGTGGGACTGCAGCCTCTGAGCACTCTGAGGGGACAGTCTTTGCCTCTTCAGCTTCTTGTACTCCTTGGGCATCTTCCAAGGGCACCGTTCCATTTTCTGTTTCCATCATCACATTGTGACAATACCAGTACATCCAGATAATCTAAGAGAATCTTCCCATTTCCAGATCGCTGACTTAATCGTATCTGCAAAGTCCCTTTCTCTTATAAGGTGATGTTCATAAAGTCTGAAGACTAGGATGTGGAACAATTTGGGGGGCCATTATTTATCCCACCGAAGTTCTCTTTCTAGTGCTCCAAGACTCATCTCCATTTTGCCTGTGAAACATATCCACCCCATCTTGAGTTACCAATGTCTCACTGTTTTGTTCTCTGAGATGAAGGTGAAGCTTTACTGGGTGTGTTGCTATGGTTTGAACGTGGTTGTGTCCCCAAAGGTTGATGAGTTAAAGCCTTGGTCACCAACACAGTGCTACTGAGGGGTGCTGTGGACTTTCAGGTGGAGCCTTTTGGGAGGTTCTTAGGTCATTGGGGGCATATCCCTAAATGGGTTGTGGAACCTCAGTCTCTTCCTCTCTCTCTTTTTTTTTTTTTTTGCCTCTGGCTCAAGAGATAAGTGGTTTCCTCTGACACATGCTTCCTGCTATTGCCATTTAGCAGCCTCATCAGAGGCCCAAAGAAATGGGACCACCTAAATATGGACCAGACTTTTCAAAACTGTAACTTAAAAATTTTTTCTCTTTATAAGTTAATTCCTCTATATATTTTGGTATAGTAAGGCAAAACTGACTAATATAGTAGTGATGCTGGAAATGAATGGAAATTCTGAATTCTCTAACTCTTCTAATAAATGGCTATTTTCTCAGTTCAGTGTGCTTGAGGCATCAGTAGGCAAGCTTGTTGGCCATGACACATATTCATCAAGATACCCTGGAAAGATTCTCCCCAGTTTTTTCTTTTTTTAGAAAGCATAAAATCTAGTCTAAGCACTCTTATTCTGAATCTATTTGTTAACTCCTAGGAGAGTTGCTCAGAGTCATTTATACCTAGTACTGAGGTCTATTCTTAGACTTGCCTAATGCTCTTTAAGTATCAGGCCTTTATAAATTGATTTGCATGGAAGGCTTTGCCTCTCTCTTTCTTTGCAAAGTACTGGATGCTTTAGCAGTTAATAGGAATGCTGTGTGGAGCCAAAGCACACAGGCTTTCTAACTTGAAAATGCTGCCTGTGTTTTCTTTGGTTCATTTACAAAATCAACTGTACAATAATGGCTCCCTGAAAATGTCCTCAAAACAACCTGTTACTAAGACAAGCTAAGTTTATTCTTATCATGGAAAGGGTAATAAATAGTGATAAAGCAAATACTTGTGTAATTATGTAATTGCCACCTTCTACCTTGATAGAATCTCGGTGCATCACAAAGGCAAAAGACAAAATCAATACTTTTATTGGGCTTGAATCTGGTTCAAGGAAGGTCTTTCAATATGAGGGCTTGATTAGGATTGGGTAAGAATCATGATATAGTTTAGAATTCATGGACACATTAAGGCAGATATTTAGAACCAAGTGTTCAAAGTATCTCAGAGAGCAAACATTTGTTGCAGCTATTTGATGCTATCTGTTGAAGCATTGGACAGTTTAATGTTTATTTAAATGGTTTTGTAAAGGAAATTTCTGAAATAAGCAATAAAGTTGTTTGCAACTTTTATCTTCCCGGAGAAGATTTTCTTGGAGTAATGAGGTCATGTTGATGAAGACCGTGGCATATTATAGTCACATTCGTGTGGATGGTTAAATTATGTGGATACAGATGGTTTGGGTTTTCACAACAAATATTTTTTATGCATATACTAAGAAGTGGTGAGAATATAATGCTGAGTAGAAGGGACATGATATGAAGAGTTCACTGGAGGAGATAGACAAGTAAAGAGGCAATTATAAAAAAAGCTTCAGTTACATACACAGTACAGATGAATCTTACAAATGTTGAGGGAAACTAAGCAAGACCAAAAGAATTCATGAAGCCTAGTTTCATTTATAGAAATGTAAACAACAACAACAACAACAAAAAGCACCAAGCTAACCGATTTGTATTTCTTGGGGGTGCCTACATGGATGGAAAACATAAAGGAAACAAATGAAATTATTACCTTGGACTGCTTTAGAAAAGACAAGAGATTATGATCTGGACAAGATGCATAGGTGTTTTGGGAATGCCAATGATGTTTTCTTTCTTGACCTGTGTTGTATATATACAAATATTGGCTCCAGAAATATTATTTAAAAAACATACATGTTTATATTTTAGTTTTCATGTTTATTTCACAGTAAATTATTTGAGACTAAACCCAGGGGTACTTTACCACTAACTTACATCCCCAGCCCTTTTTGTTTTGAGACAAGTTCTCACCAAGTTGCCCAGGATAATCTTGAACTTGAGATTCTACTATCTCAGTCTTCTATAAACATGAACAACCATGCTTGGCTGAAAATGTATTTTAAAACAGTTGTAGTATAGTGTCATCTGATAAGTGCTGAGATAGGGAGAGTACTGAATGACTAATTGAAACTACAGCAGTATTTTATGGCAGATTTAAAAATCAATGTGGAAAGCAAATATTTTCACTTGGTCAACATTTCTTAAGACCTAGTAAAATGACATAATTTTGTACATACTGAAACAGCCCTTACTAAGTTCAACAAAATGCATAGAATTGAATTTGCATAACTTTCACATGTGCATGTCATGACCCTCCCAAATTCCCTGACATACTAGCTCAGGTAAGAGACGATGCTAGTGTTAGGAAAGCGTCAGTGAAGCTTGAGAGATGTCAATGGATATTAAAGGAATATCCATCAAACATTTTTTATGGTTACTTGGATATGAGGGAATAACAGTCAATGATACCAAGTTTACCAAATAGCAAGTTTTTAACATATGTTGTTATTATTGCCAGAGTAGGAAAAGCAAGAGTAGTTTTTGGAGGCAATAAGGTAGTAAATATGGCTTGGGACATTTTGAGTTTGATTTGCTTATCCAGTGCTGTATGTATATGTTTGGTGCTTCAGTAAAAGCTATGAACTAGGCATAAAAGACTAGGACAGAGTAATTGAAGGCAGATAATAATTAAAACCAGGGAAAAGTGTAGGGCTATGGAAGAGGAGCAGACTGCCGAAAGGATCAGTTCAGTTTCAGGTCTCTCCCATATTAGTATGGGAAAGAGCAGTGGACAGTTTTATATCCCTTCAGCTTTAATTTGGACAGAGCTGGAACAAATCCTCTATATATTTCAAGGTCATGACACTTCAAAAAAAAAAAAAAAAAAAGAGCAACTCCCAGAGACTACCATTGAATCACTCTATATTTAATTTATGGCTATGTAAGCATCACCTTTTAAAAGTAAAATATTCTTTTGAGAAACAGCATGAATATGACCAATTGTTCAGGAAGCAACAGATCTAAGAATGGAGTGAATTAAAATCTGTCCTCACTCTAAAGTGTTGTCATGAAACGTAAAAGTCATCTCTCACAGTAACTTTGTGCACCACTCCCAAATTCCTAGGGTTGCAGCATGCAGATAGTAGCATAGGTTATAGGGTCCAGATACCCCACTTATGACATAGATGACCTGAAGCACACAAAATCCCCTAGTCCCCCGCCCCTAGTTTTTATCCAGGAGGCCTCTAATTGATTTGATCTCTTCCTTGATTCATGTTTCTTGACTTGCCACACCTTTGCTGTTAAAGGCTGTCTTCTTGTTTCTGGGCACCATCCCATAAACTGAACTTCAGTCTTCTCTTTTTTGATCACCTTAGTATTGTTTAGAAGCAATGAAATTTTCTTCCTGTGGCATTGTGTCAGTGTTCAAACAGCTTTAGATTTTGGAACATTTTGGACTTTAGATTTTCAGATTAAATAATCTGAGCATTACAGGATGCTCAACCTGTACTAAGATAAGTAGTTTATATTTTAGTAATTTTTAAAAATAAATTTAAATATGCAGAAAATCTTCAAGAATAGTTTAAAGAACTCACGTATGCCCTTTATCCAGATTCACCAAGTGTTTAAAATTTGCCCCTTTTTCTCTTTTGTTTCCTCTTTCCACATATATATTGGGATTAAGTTGGAGACATGACACCCTTGACTCTATACACTGCACAGTGCTTATTTTATATAAGCTTCCTTTTATGTAACCACAGTTCAGTTTTCAAAATCATAAAATTTGACCCTGATATGATATTATTTTATAATCCATAGTCCATATTCAAATTTCATCAGTTGTGCCAATAAAATTATTAATAATAATTTTGAGGATCCAAATCAGGATCAAACATTGCATTTATTATCATATCTTTTGGGTCTTCAGTTTGGAAGAATACCTAAGATTTTATCTTCTTTAACTTGACACTTTTGAAAGGTATGGCCTAATTATCCCAAGAATGGCCTTCAGTGTGGGCTTGTCTTTTTCTCATAAGTAGATTTGGATTCTGCATTTTGGCAAAACTTCCTAAGAAGTGACGGTTTCATTGATTTTGTGAGTTGAAGGGAATTGTTCTCTTGTAGTTGGGCTGTTCCAATGTTGAATCATTTTACTTACCTCAAGTTCAGTTATTGAGTCCGCTATTTTTACCTGGAATATATACATCAACAAAAAGAAAGTTAAAGAAGGGTTTCTGTGCCATCCAAACCAGAAGCATATCACCCCGTGGGGTAGAGTTTTAGTGACTCTTGATTTGGTTGGGTGTGTGTGGGGGGGTGTTAATATTTTACAGTAGACATTCTGAGACACGTTCTAACACGAACTTTGTGTTAATAGAAGAATGTGCTTGCCAAAGGTTTAGACTACTAACCTCTATATCTTGGCAGTGTCTTAGATGAAGCCTGAAACAAGACACCTAGGTTAAAATGTAAATTCTAATAGTCATTCTTTAGAGTGGGTTCAAGAAGGTTACAAACCCCAGAAAAGTCCAGATTTGAAGTCACTTTGAACAATTATCCTAGAAGACACTAAGAGCTCTTCAAATAGTTTCGAGTTATAAGAATGTATAAGCACAGACAACACAGACCCCAGATCATCAACAACATCTAGGAAAACTGGAAAAGAATCCAGCCTATCCACGAGCTTTTCCTTGAGCCACTCAGGGAAGATGTTCACATCCAAAAAGAAGCTGGTAAGTTGGGTTTTTTATTTTTATTTTTTACATGTTAGCTATATAGATTTTCTTTAGAGAGTGTGATTTTAGTTTTCTCTCAGTAAAGGTTTTGGCCCATAGTCTGGAGCTGTTCATTGAGAGCCCTCTAGATGAGGTCCACTCTGCCTAGCCATTGCAGTCATGAGCCAGGATGGCCAGAGTAGGTTGAAACAGGTATAAGCAGCTCTATCCTCAAAGAGAGGTGTCAAGTCTAACAAATAAAACTATAGAACATCCTGTTAAATTTGAATTAAAAAAAAAAACAACAAAAAAATGACTTTTTCATATAAGTATGCCTCAAATATTGGGTCTTGAATCTCATGTCGACCCTGCTCTTAGGCAAACCCAGCCTGCTTTTCTTTGCTTCTCTGAGCTGCTTGGAAGAGCTCTGCGGTGAAAATCTCCCCTTGGGCCCTTGCGTACAACCTTTTTATGCTAATGAGTCATCTGGTTTCCAAGCTATTATAGGCAGTACTTTGTGATGGGCAGGAGACTGTCAGAGGTAAACCTGCAAGATGAACAAAGAAATCGCTTGGCAGAAAGGGAAGAAAAGGAACAACTAAAAACAATCAGATATAAGAATTAAAATAGCATAGATGGATATGGCCACCACAGAGTAAGAAGACCAAGTATTTTTATCTTCCCAAGGGAATTACTTTAATGCAGCCCTTACTGTCACTGGTGTTTGACATGAAAATCAGAGACAACAAGAAGAATTCAAATGATGTTTAGAATAGCATTTAATAATTCTTCAACATCCTTTTTGGAAGTATTAACAGAATAAATTATAATTAAATAGATACTATTTACAAAGGCAAACCAATATATGATGCATGTCATGAAGACCTTAAAGCCAGTAAAAATCTAAAATGACAATGTTTGGGCATTTAATAAAAGGAAAATCTTCAATGTAGGCAAAGTCAACCATCTAGAACAAATTGTTTCCTGAGACTTCTAAACTGTAGGCATTTTCCTGTTATTCCTTTTATTATTGGTATATTTCAGGTGATCATGTTAACTGAACTGGAATTACATGAAACATTTCCTTAACATCTTATTTTCCTTGGCATATGGGGACTGAGTTCTCTCCAAACAATTAGCCTTTGAGGTCATAATTTCAACTGACTCAAGTCCTACCTGTTGCCTTAAAAGTAAGAATTTAACAAGCTTTTAGAAACCCTGGGATCCAGAAATACTATCTTAAGTCATTCTGTTGGGGTGAGGAAGGAAGAGAAGGTGGGCTGTTTTCATTTCCAAAAGAAATTTTCTTTAAAGAAGAATTGACCCCTAGGGGTCCTTTCAATGCCAGGAAACTTTCCTGAACTAAAATATCATTTAATTAATACCCATGTTCTATAAATTTTTATGTCTCTGTTTTTCAAGGAAAGATAAATATGTCTCAAAGCTGGGCTGTGCAGATGGACAGAATTCTCTTAAAGTAGGTCCTTAAAAAGTGGAATATGGATATAGACACAGTGAGACAGTCAAGTGTCAAAAGAAATCTGTCGGCTTTTCAGCAGTTGAATAATTCAGAAGATGTGCATTAAGCCAACTTCTTAATTTCCCATTTCCCCCCTTTCTAATTCTTTCCTTTTCATCCTGTGATCTTTCTTCTCTCTCCCTCAAAGCTATTTGTTGCAGAGATGCCCTGGAAAGCAGGTGGTCTTCCTTATATGACAGCATCTGCTGCTCAGAATGAGAGGCGAAAGATCTAAAGGCAAAGGAAATGAAACCCGCAGTCCTATAAATGCCTTTTAAAAAATAGCCTTGTTTTTGATTATTTTTCGTTGAATCAACTGGAACATTTTTATTGTTCACAATAAAACAAATTGTCTAAAGGCAACAATCCTCCCCCTTTTGTATTTCTGATACTAGGGTTTGTTGCTTTCCAACCATTTTCTGGATTTTACAAATGGTGTGGGTGGCTGCAAGCCCTCTGAAGGGTTTTCTTAAGCCATTTGTTAATAATATCCTCTCAGCATTAAACCCAGCCTTTATAGTTGTGATTGTTGGTGAAGCTTCAAGGGCACAGTGGTGTTTTTTATTCTCCCAGCCCTAGAGGAGAAAAGAAATCCCAGGAGGACTTTTGGCTGGCTTATTATCATCCAGAAACAAGAAATCAGAGCGCTGAAGCTGGAAGGCTGAATATTTTCTTTTTAAAGCTGTCTAAACCTGAATGGACAGTGTGGCACAGCAGAAAGAACAAGGGCTCAGGGATCCTAGGGACCTGAATTGAAATCCCAGATCTGCCACTTACCAAATGTGTGACACTGGTCAACGGAAATTTTACACTTTAGGTTTTTACCTGCATGCAGGTAAAATGTATGATGTGCCTTATTTTACAGGTGGGAGAGATTTCTGACCTCAGTTTCCTCAAGTAGCTATATTGTACCCATACCATAGGGTTACTGGAAGGATTTCACAGAGTTTGTAATTTGGGCCTTAAACATTAGCTCCCTGTAAGCATTACCTCTTCCTTTTTTGGCTATTTCTCCATCCAGTCCACAAGATCATCCTCATGCACCCACGTTATAGTGGGACTAGTATTCTTTTAGTGTCCCCTACCTACTCCAGGAACATCTGGGTGAGAGGGCAACCTGTCCCAACCCTCCACGTTGCAGTGAACTTTCATTCACAAATAATGTCATTTGTCCAGTCCTGGAGGCCACCAGAGGCAGGACCTACCTCAGTCCCACCCTTAGTAGTGTGTCTAGAGGAAGCGGGCCCACCCAGTTTGGCAGAAGGCATTTCCTTTTGGAACCCCTGACCCTTTTGTCCTCTTCTGGTTTTCCCAAAGCTATGAAACGCAATACTATGCTCCTATGGGTCACTATTCTAGGGCCATGAAACAAATGTTTTCAGTTTATTTGAAGACAAATGCCCCTCATATGTCTCTAGCAGCTCATCAGTTGGAGACTGTTTTGGGAATAATAGAGACTGTCAGTAACAAAGGTTGTTTGCCAACATTCTGCTCTGTCTTCTCACTTGTCCCTTTCTTCCCTCTCCTCCTCTTCCCCTCTAGGCTGGTGCCCCTCTCTGCCCCAGGGTGACTGACAGGCACACTGATAGTCATCACAGTGGGATGCTCACATCTTCGTGGAATCATGTGGATTTCCTGTTCCTTTTAGTTCCTGGTCTCCTAGGTTCTTTCTCTTTTCTGCTTTCAGCTCCAGTGTCAGGTGCTTGAAATGTCAGTTGATCAACACCCCACCTAAAGATCTAATGTCCTGGGCAGTAAAGAGTGGTTATCAAATTAATTGTGCTTACATTTACATTTCCAATGGGGGAAGTCAGAGAATTAGGCAGCTGATTTGAAGAGTATAATCAAGTACTACAGTAAAAGTCAACACAGCAGGCTATGTGAATAAAGAATAGCCAAATCTTAATGGGGTTTTTTTGTTGTTTATTTTCCCCCTTTAAAAACTTTTAAAAAATTGTATAACTTTACTGGGCTATAATTTATACAGCATAAGTAAGGGTAAATTCAATGATTTTTAATAAATTTATAAATATGTGCAACCATCAGCATAATCTGAGTTTAGAACTCATCACCCCCAAATTCTCACAAATCTGTTTGCAAACAATTCCCCTTACACAGTCCCAGCCCCAGCAAACACTCATCTAATTTTTTATCTCTATAAATTTGCATTTGTGTACATTTCATGTAAATGGGATCATAGTGTACAGCCTTGTGGATCTGGCTTTTTCCATTCATGTTTTTGAAGTGTATATTTTAGCATGTATCAATCTTTCAATTTCTTTTGATTGTTGAAAAGTATCCCATTGTATGGGTATACCACATTTCATTTATCCATCCATCAGTTTGCTAGAAACTTGAATTGTTTCCAGACTTGGGTTATTAATATTTCCAGAGACATTTATGTTCCAGTCTGTGCATATGTTTTCATTTCTCAGGTAGATTCTCAAGAGTGGAATTTCTGGGTTCTTTGGTTCATTAATGTGTAACTGTAAGAAACTGCTAAACTTTTGCAAAGTAGATGTGCCATTTTACATTTCCATGAGCAATTTATGAGGGTCCAGTTTTTTGGGTTTTTTTTTTTTTTTTTTTTTTTTGCATATCTGACAACACTTGGTATTGCCTTCTTTTTTCAATCCAAGCCAATCTAGTTGATGTGTGATTGTAACTCATCCTGGTTTTAGTTTCCCTAAAGCCTAGCAATATTCAGTATACTTAATAGCCATACATATATGTCGTTTTGCCAAGTTCTTTACCTAATATATGATTTGCAAATATTTTTACCCACTCAGTGGCTTGTCCTTTCATTTCTTACCAGTGTCTTTTGAACCACTCTGAATTTTGACACCATCCAATTCATCAGGTTTTCCTCAAATCACTTGTGCTTTTGGCAACATGTCTAAGAACGCCTCACCTAACCAAAGTTGACAAAGATTTTCTCTTAGGTTTTCTTATAAATGTAAAAATTTTAGCGTTTGCAATGATATTTATCAACAATTTAGAGTTAATTTTTGTATATGTTTCTAGTGCAACCTTTGTTGACAAGGCCATCTTTTTCTCAATGAGTTGTTTTGGCAACTTTGTTAAAAATCATTGATGTATCAACACAAGGTTTATTTTTAGATTAAATTCTGTTCCACTGGTCCAAAATCTATGTTTATGTGAATATTACACTATCTTGACACTGTAGCTTTAAATAAGTAAATTTGGGGTTTCTTTTTCCAAAAGCATTTTGACTGTTCTAGATCTTTACATTTCCAGTTAAATTTTACACTTATTTTGTCAATTTTTGCAAGGAATCCCTTAATCTTCCACTCCACAAACATGAACTGTCTCTTTATTCATGGATATAGTCTTAACTTTCAGCAATGATTTATGATTCGATTGTACAAATCCTGAATTTCTTTTGTTAAATTTTTAGTTAAGTATCTGAATCTGTTTCATTTTTTAAAATTGAATTATTTTCTTAATTTTACTTTTTGATTGTTGCTAATTCACAGAAATACAATTGAATTTTGTATGTTGGTCTTGTATCCTGTGATGTGTATAAGGTTATTTTAGTATTTTTGCAGTGTGTGTGTATGTGTCTGTGTGTGTGTCTGTGTGTGTGTCTGTGTGTGTGTTTCTGTGTGTGTGTGTGTATAATAATTTCTACATACAGGACCACGTTACCTGTAAATAAAGATGTTTTTATTTCTTCCTTTCCATTCTGGTTGCCTTTAATTTCTTAGGTAGACAGTACTCAATCTTTCACCACTAAGTATTATGTAGCTGAAAAATTTTTCATGGATCTCCTTTTCCAACTTGAGCAAGTTCCCTTCTATTCGTAGTTTGTTAAGAGACTTTAATCATGATTTAGTGTTGGATTTTTGTCAAGTGCTTTTTCTACTGAGATGGCCATGCAAGTTTTGTTAAGTTACAATGGCATATTAATTTATTTTTATATATTAGTCAAACTTACATTCCTGGGACACATCTCAGTTGGTCTGTAATAATAATCCTTTTTATATGTTTCTGAATGTGGATTGATAGTATTTTTAAGGGTCTTTTCAATAATTCATGAGAATTATTGGTCTATAGTTTTCTTGTGGTGCAGCTATCTTGTTTTGGTATCAGGAATAATGCTGACCTCATGAAATGGAGCAGGGAGTGTTCCTTTCTCTTCTACTCTGGGAAGAGTTTAAGAAAAATTGATGTTATTCTTCTTAAAGTGTTTGGTAGATTTCACCAGCGAGGACACCATCCTGGTCTCTTTTGTTGAGTAGTTCACTCTTTGTTTTAAAATGTGTTCATATTTTCTATTTATTTAGAAGCCAATTTTATTATCATTTCTGTGTTTCCAGGAATTTGTTATTTAATCTAAATTATCCAGTTTCTTGGTTTACAATTGTCCCTAGTGTAATTCCATACAATTCTCTTATAATTCTTTTAATTTTTATAAGTTCTATAGTAATAGCACCACTTTTATTTCTAATTTTAGTCATTTGCATCTTCTCCCTCTCCTTTATTAGTCAATCCAGCATGTTAAATTGTGGATCTTTTCAAAGAACTAATTTTTGATTGAATTGATTTTTTGGTATTGTTTACCTAGTCTCTATTTCATTTAGGTCTACTCTAATACTCTCTTTTTAATAGTTTTTAGTTTTTGATGGACCTTTATTTTATTTATTTGTATGTGGTGCTGAGAATCAAACCCAGAGTGTCACACATGCTAGGCAAGCACACTACCACTGAGCCACAACCTCAGCCCCCTCTAATACTCTTTAATACTTTTTGCAAACTGTATTTAGTTTGCTCTTTTTTCTAATTCTTTGAAGTGAAAAATTAGGTTATTGATTTGAAAGAGATTTTTCTTCTTTTTTAATGTAAATGTTTACAGCTAGCCATAAATTTACCTCTGAGCATTCTTTTTGCATATGTTGCATTTTGATATGCTGTGTTTTATTTTCATTCATCTCAAAATATTTCTCTAATTTCACTTGTGATTTCTTTTTTGGTCAATTTAAGAGTGTCTTGTTTGATTTCTGCATATTTATGCATTTCCATTTTTCCTTATGTTATTGATTTCTAGTTTTACTCTTATCATGTTTGGAGGAGAGACTTTGTATTATTTAAATATTTTTAAATTTATAGAGATTTGTTTTGTGGCTTAGTATATGATCCATCCCAGAACCTACCCCATGTGTACATGAGGAGAATTTGTTCTGCTGTTGTTGACTGAATATTATCTGTTAGGTTTAGATGGTTAATACTATTGCTCATGTCTATATTATTGTTGAACTTCTTCTTAAATGTTTTACTGCTTCCTCTTAATGAGTCTGTAAATACATGGGGTCTACCTGATAATCCAGGATAATGGCCCCATTTCACTTTGCAAATGTGATTAACCCAATCACATTTGCAAAGTCCCACTTTACCTTTTAAGGGAACATATTTATAAATTCCAGGATTAGAAAGTGGACATCTTAATGATATTCAGCCTATCAAATTAACTAGATCATCTTGGCTTTGATACTATGACAATTAGCACACTCACTAACTCCAGGGTCAGACAGCATTGACTCAGAAGTAAGGAGAAAAATTTACCACTACAATAGCATGAGGCAAAATATAACATCAAAGTCATGTTTGGAAACATTCCAAAGTCATCAGAGTGATGCATATTTTTTATCAGAAAAAGAAGACTTCGATTTAAAGCACAATGGCAATCAGGCTGGAAAACTGCATTTTTATGTTTATTAAATTTAACATATTTAATCTGACTTGGTAAGAGATTTTATATAGGAGAGTCATTCTTTCTTCTGCTCTAAGATAGAAAAAAATCTGAGATGCTCCCAAATATTTTTGGGGTATTTGGTTGCCCCTACCTTGGGTTGGAAAGGAAGGGCATAAGTTTTGAGCCTCTTGATATGAGTTTTATGGTATAGTTTTCATTCTCAATAATAGTTATAGACTTATTGCCATGTAGTGACACAAAATATGTTTCACGGTGGGGAGATTTTATAAATCAATGATTATGTTTTCCACTAGGGTCTTTTTTAGCTGAATTTCAGAAATATTGTTTATTCTTCTTTATTTGTGTGACTCACATTATGTCCAACTTGAAAGACCTTGATCTGACTTCTATTCAATTAAATTTTACTGCTTTGTACTCCAAAGCTAAACCATAACTATAAACTTACAAGAAAAGTTATGGCTGAAAGAAAGAACATCACAACATTTTAACAGCCCTCTTTCTATCATTTAAAAAATCTCTAGTTGTGAGTCAGGAAGTTTCTGACCAGTAGATTCAATGTTAAATGTCAATGCTCTAAATGTTATTAGTTTTTATTTAAAAGTTTTTGTTTGCCAAGGTGAGGACTTTTGAAGGATAATTGCAAAATTCAACAGAAAATTATGTGGGAATTTCTTTGATATTCTACCCAGAGTACAATCAGATGATGTGCTCTCATTTCCTGGTGTTGAAACTTACAATTTATATAAAAAAAAAACCTGCGGCAAGTCAGTATCTTTGAACCTCACTTTTCTCATCTGTCACATAATCCCTACTTAAGTGTTAGTAGAATGTGCTTTAAAAAGTGTAATGTACTAAACAAATGAAATGAATTGTCCCGTTCTCTAGTAGACACCCACCTCTGCATCTGGAATATTGATGAAACTTGTACACATGTGAATTGTCATTATAAAGTCGAGCAAAAGGAAGTCTAAGCAGAGTGGAGGAAGGAGAATGGGAGAGGAGAGGGAGAATGGGAGGGAAAAAGGGAAAGAAAAAGGGGGAGATCATGAACTGAAATAGAATTCCATGTAAGTATGATTTTGTTGGGATGAACCCAACTACTATGTAGAAATATAGAACTCTGAAAAAAAAAATGGTGCTGGGCATGGTGGCACATGTCTGTAATCCAGCAACTCAAGTTTAGAAACTTAGTAAGGTTGTGTCTCAAAATAAAAAATAAAAACAAAAAGAAGGCTAGGGATGTAGCCCAGTAATTAAGGGCCCCTGGGTTTAATCTCCAGTATTAAAACAAACAAAAAGAAATGAATATATTTTGGGGGTACAAGTAATCCATTCAAGTATATGATAGGTTTTCATTGTCTGGATTATGGGACTGATACAAAAAAAATGGAGGCTTTTTATCTCCATGTAAGCAAATAAGTTTTCCTTCTACTTTTTTGTTTTTTTTTCCAGTAGTAAGAATTGAAGCCAGGCATGCTATACAACTGAGCTATACCTCCAGCCCTTCTTACTCTTCATTTTGAGACAGGGACTGCCAAATTGCCAAAGCTGACTTTGAACAACTCAGCCTCCTGAGTTGCTGGGATTACAAGCATTCATGACCAGGCCCAGCTTCCCTTACACTATTTATCCACAGCCCCAACTCTAACCCGCAATCTCACAAATAACTAACATTTGGTTAGGAAAGTTCAATAGACATGACAAACCTATCACATTATAGGAAAAAGGTGCTGAAGACACAGCCTCTTTTATTGACAGGCTGGATGTGCCAAGTTTATGCCAGTAAAATAAAATGCTTGGTCAAGTACATCAAAAGAGCAGGAATTGGGTCACTAATAAATATAAAAATTTACTTAATAATGTATAAGTGGCTATAAGCATTGCCTTCTCAAATTCTGTATTTTTTAAATGATAACATTTGAAATAATATGAGTAATCTAGAGGGATATTCATTAACAACATGAACCTTACGGTCCAATTTTGTGACTGTTTTTATGATATATGTTATATTTATATATTTATCATATGTGCGAGCACACATACACGTACACATACACATACACACACACACTCACTCACTCTCCTAGTGTTCAATTAAGGGAACAAAATATTACTTGGAATTTTTATTATGTCCTTAACTTCCACTGTGAGTTCAAAATAAAATTAATGCTCTGGAGAGAGATAATTTTTTCCAACATTATCCAAGAAGAGCTAAGGGAAATGTTTCACTCAAAATAATTTTAAATGATTTACAGAATGAAATGAAGTAGAGATAGGTTTATTTTTTTCAATTTCATAAAGGGGGGAAAAGAGGGAAATGGAGTTCCTTTGCTCATTAGTGTCATTCTAGTTCATGGAGGTTCACATATCATTTCCTCTCAAACTCCATCTCTAGAACTCAGCCATATGGTTGCATCTACCTATCCCTAGGTATTTTATTTTATTATTTACTTTTTCCTGGTTCTAGGGAATGAACCCAAAGCCTTACAAACGCTGGGCAAGCACTCTAGCACTCAGCTACACCCCCGGTCTTATCCCCAGGTTTTGATGCTGCCTGATCTAGCTTCAAAGGCCAAAGGGGTATTGAGCTGGCTGACCTCAAGGAATGCACTGTTGCTCTGGTTGCCTGAAGCTAAAGAATATGATTTCCATTGAGACATTAAACAGGGCATTCCCCCAAATTCAGAAAACTTTTGGATATGATGAGTACTTATTGAGTACTTATTTCATAATTAATTGATTAAGAAAAGGGTGTGATCTCAGGAAGTCCAGACACTTTGAGAATTTCTTTCTTTCTTTATTTTATCTATTTATTTGTTTATTTTTTTGGTACCAGGGATTGAACCCAGGAGCACTTAACCACTGAGCAACACAGTCTCACTGAGTAACTTAGCACCTTGCTTTTGCTGAGGCTGGCTTTGAACTCATGTTCCTCCTGCCTCAGCCTTCTGAGCTGCTGGGATTATAGGTGTGCACCACCTTACCCAGCTGAGAATTTCTAAGGACTAATACAAACATTTGTTAGTCATTCAAAGAACTAGGAATAGAAGTTTGTGTTTGGTAGATTGCATTTGGTAGATAGACACAGCAATATCTCTCGTTCCACATCCTCATTTAACAATGACTTTGATCTCCTTCATTAATGGTGAATCTCTTTTCATTCCTCTGAAATCTGGGAGATATGATCATTTATTATTTGCTTATTTAATCATCAGTCTTTAGCCAGCTATCTGAGTATCAATGAGTGTGTATATTCAGTGCTCAGTTTGGCTTTTGCATTTTGGAAAAATAGGTACTATTATAAAATATCATGCTCTTAGTAACATATGAACTAATTTAAATCTCACAATTTCCTATGTGGTAGGTACTATTAACATTTTTCACATGACTTATGTGAAGCATAACATGTCTATCTGGCTTTTCTCAGAATTTGGATACTAAATCTCAATTTCTAAACTTTTAAATGGTCTACGTATGGGTTACATCTACCACAGCACAACTGTTGAGTGGAGCATGAAGAGTATGGACTACAAAGCTGATATGACTAGGTTCAAACCCCAGCTCTGGGTCTTAAAATGTATGACCACATACAAATTACTTAATATTGTCATGCCTCAGTTTTCTCACCTATAAATCACAAATAGCAACAGCCCCCCTACTAAAGGGTTGTCATACAAATTATATTCAATTAATATCAATAACAATGACTAGATAAAATGTTAAAATTAAACATTCTTCAACCTCTGTCTTATACTATGTGTTCTTCTTTCAGTTTGACTTAAAATTTGTAAAATTCCCTCCATTAGTAAATCATATAATGGGAATTCAGCAGAAGTATCATCTCCTTGTTTACTCACTTGCAAGGGAACTTGATCAGTAGATAATTTAACAATTTTTTTTTCCTGGTATGTTAAGGTCTTGGTGCACAAAGGAGATATGTAGATTGACAGAAAAGATCTTTGTGAATCCATGACTATATGTGAATGTTCATTTCTGTAATGTTTCTGCCCCTAAAATATCTCCTTTCTTGCTTGGCATATTCTTAACTGATATAATTATATTGTTGTTTTTTTTTTTGGCAGCATGCTTCAAATTGTGTTACAGACGAACACAAATGACACTAATTCACCAAAGTAGTAAAATAAAAACAAAAGATTACCTCCTGAATTTTGTATGATTGGAACATTGTCATTAAATTCATGCAATTGTGAGGATGGGGAAGACGATATTAATAAAAGTGGCTGACCGTCCTATAGACTATCTATTACAGATATCTACCTACATAGGTAATTCAACACTTGGTTCTGTTTTGTCATTGTAATAGAATTTTATCTATCTTGTCTTGTCATGGCCACATAGTTTGTGCTATGCAATTGGGGAACTTAGTACTGCTTATGCCCTATGAGGAGCTGGCCCTGCTCTCTCAAGGCCTACAGAAAACTGAGGCAGCCTAAGAGTACCCAAAGAGAACCTGGCAATTCCACAATGGAGATGAGTCAAGGAGAGTAAAGCGTCAAACCTTTCCTGCATATGCAGTACCAGATGGAGTTTTTTTAAAGTTATTTTCACAATAGGGGATTGGAAAGCAGCCAATGTGGTAACAGAACATTCAGATGGGAGTGTCTCAGGCTGTTCAGGCTGCTGTAACAAAACACCATGCATTAGGTGGCTTAGGAACAACAAAATTTATTTCTTATTGTTCTCGAAGCTGGAAAGTATAAGATAAAGGTACCTGTGGACTCAGTGTCTGGTTAAAGACCTGCTTCTTGCCTTCTTGGTTTCAAGGTGGTACCTTTCTGTTGTATCCTCGTAGATGGAAGGGGGCAAAGGAACTCTGAGGTGTCCTGTATAGTCTCTAATCCTATTCTGATGGGTCTGCTCTCAGATCCTCATCACTTCCCACAAACCCCCACCTCCAAACACTGTCACAATGGATATTAGGTTTTAACATAAGAATTTTGGGAGGGGACTCAAAAGCTTTCAGGTCACAGAGCAGGGAGAAACAGACAAAACAGAGGTCAGAGCCCTCTGTTGTGGCACTTTCACATCATGTTGGAATTCCCTGGTCAGGTCACCCTCTCCAGGTTATGAACACAGGTAGGGCATGGCAGTGGTCCATAAGTAACTATTTCTAGGACAGATGTATGGGGGCAAGGAGAGAGATAAATAGGGACTTATAGTTAAGGAAAGAAAATCCAAAGGCAAAAGAAGAGAGTGAAGTGGAGCAGAAATTAACGAACACATCATCATGAACTTGGATGATACTAGACCCAAGATGGCTATCAAGAATAAGAGAAAAGTCAGTATCACTCTGATTTGTCATGTCTAAGCTTCAATATTTTAATTCAGCAAAACACAATTCCTGAGTTCCTGCTTTTAAAAAACTGGAGGTAGCTAAGAAGGATGAAATCCATATGTTTTCAATTCATTTACACAAAACTCATTGAAATTCTGCTCAGTGTAGGGCGATTGAATGTCATCTATGCCAATGCATAGCATAGTAATCATTTTAAGCCATTTTGACGCTCCAGGAAGTCTCCAAGAATAAACAACATGAAGCCCCAAAGGCCTAACAGTGCAGTCCAAAAGGAAAAGCCAAAAATATCTGAATGAGAGTCTACATTTCCAAATTCAACAGTCTGTTGTGAAGAATCCAAGGATATTTTATGATGCCCAGAACCCCAGGAAATGACAGTCAGGGCATGGCAATTGAAGAATAGGTAGAGCCCTCACTAGCAAATATCATGAGGGGAATGGGACATGATACAAAATCCAAATGGATAGTGGGGCTCTATCTGGAAGTAAATAAAGATGGATTGAAGAAAGACAGGGGAAAGAGAAAGAAAGAAAAACAAACAGAAGTTTAAAGAGTTAGAAACAAATTCCAATTTTAAAGAATAAAGGCTTACAACTTCAGTGCTAAGTGAATTCCATTTTTCATTGTTAAGTGGATCTAATTATTCCTTATCTCAATGCCTTAGTGTATTTTATATAGTGATTCAGTCACAGTGCAGGGGCACAACTTCCTTAACCACAGAGAAGATGATGGAAAACTTCTTTGCCATCTAGCAGCTTCTGTGGTGGTTGGGGAGAAAGGCCAAAGACAAGCACAAAGAAGATAAAGAGTGGGAGGACATTCCTGTTTGAGCAACTGTAAAGGTGGTGGTGCCCTTATGGAGATATGTAATCTCAATATGCCTGATATACATCTGTGTGGCATGGTAAGGAAATGATTGCCTATATACATTTGGGGATTGTGAACATATTGAAGCAACAATATTGAAATCCAAGAGTACCTGAAAACTTTGAATAATAATATCTAATATATTGAATATTTCAACATGCCAAGAATCATGTTAAGGAAGTGATATGGATTATCTCATTGACCCTTACAATGGCCCTGTGAGCTAACAACAATTATTCTAAGTTTGCATATGAGAAAACAAGGATTGAAGGATTCTTCTCACTGTAACTGAACCTTCTCAAAGACCAAAAAAGAGTGGGATCCCCAGTGAAGAATTAAAGTCCTGCCTCCCATATTTGAAGCTTAATATTAAATCTAGAGTGTTTTAGTATGAAGTATTAAGAGAATAAGTTACCAAAGATGACCATACATGTTTTAAAGTCTTCAAAATGAAACACAAAGATGAAAACAAGAAAACAGGGGAAGGAAAAAATAAAAACACACCAAAGCAAATAAATAAATAAAACCAAAACTTCAAACCCACAATATAGAGTTGAAGAATGCCTTTGTCTTAATTTGTGGCTCAATATATGGCAATTTTTAATGTAGGCTTACTGTGTGCTCCACTAGGTTAGACACCTATGGCAATTATTGGCAGTATTGTTCTATAGACATCCACTATGTCAAGTTTGTTAACATACTGTTCACAGGTTCTCTATCCATTCTGATTCGATATCTATCAATTACTAAGATATGTAAAATGTTCTAGTATTATAATGATTGCTTGTTTCTTCTCATACCTCTATCAGTTTTTCTTTATGTATTATAAAATAATATATATATTCGAACATAAAATGTTGGATATATAAAACTTAGTCTAATCTAATATTTGATACTGATTCAATCTTTATCATTATGAAATGATCCTTTTTATTTTTAATAATTTTTTTTGGTATTAATATAGTTGTTAATTATTTTGGTTAGTGTTTGCATAGTATACATTTTCCTACTACTATTTATTTTTTCTTATTTTTAAAAATATTTGTTGTTTAGTTTTAGATGGACACAATATCTTTATTTTATTTTTATGGTGCTGAGAATTGAACCCAGTGCCCCGAGCATTGCCGGGCGAGTTGCTATCACTTGAGCCACATCCCCAGCCCCCTACTATTATTTCTTTATTCTGTTTTCTATGATTTATTTGTTAACAGAATATAGTCAAATTGGTATTTTTATCTAATCTGATAATCTTTTATCATTTATCTGGTACTTTTAGTTCATTTAATTTGATAGAATCGGTGATATATTGGGGTTTAAATCTATCATCTCACAATGTGTTTTCTAATGTTACTTCTTTTTCATATTGTTTTTCCTTTTGTTCTAAATTAAATTATATTTTTTTCAGTTTTTCTGTTAGTTTGAAAGTCATGTGTGTATATAATATTCCTTAGTTCAGGTCATTCCTCCTCTCTTTCCAATCAAAACAGCAGAATAAAAAGCAATTGAGTAGACGGAGCTTTATATCAGGTGTATCCAGATTGCATATTGTCAATGAAAATTTTAACTTTATCTACCATTATATAAAACCAGGCTCCAATATTTACTTATTGTAATATCCTAGACAATGTAGCCACCTTATTGAGTTTCTTCATCTGTGAAGTGAATTGATATGCATAACCTTGCACCCTATAATAAATTTATGAAATTGATATAAAGATAAAGGTAGGTGTTTGAAAAGCATCAAACACAGACCCTAACACATAGCAAGTCTCCCATCTTTTTCTATAATGTATCGTGATCAAATTGAAAGACACCCTAGATTTTTAGAGTCAAGTAGACTTGAAAAGTAAAATTATCTTATAAGTGGCTGGCCTTACTAATTTTTTCATTGGTTCAACTAGCTTCAGTAACAATTCTGATCTTGGAATCAAGTTTGGGGAGGAAGGGAGCATGCTAGCCCTTGGCCTATCAAAACCAGATACAGTTCATACTCCTTTCCCTGCTCTGTCAGTTCTACAGGGTGACTAACATCTGAAAGCTCTATTTCCCAAATCCTCTGTTAACTTGTTTCTTGTTAGGTTTGACCAATGGGAAAACATCAGCAAGAATATAAATAGAAAGAAGAATGAAGCTGGGTTGTTATTTCGTTTTCTCTTTGCGTTGGGAGCCATCTTCCTTCTGAATAGATGCAGAGTATTCTTGGCTTTCACTCAGTTATGTCTGCTTCTGGGTTCTCCCAATCTCCTTTAATTCCTCTGGTTTATGGGAAACAACAACTTCCTGATATTGCTAATCTCAGGGTTGCTAATCTGTTTTCCTATGTGATTTCTTAAGTATTCAATCGTCTGGTGTAACCAGCCTGCTGGATTAAATACCTTCTTTTGTAAACACATAAGATGGCTTCTGTTTTTCTAGTTGGATCATGACTGAAATCTTGTGATTTGTATGTGTGAGTGATTGTATTTAGGAGTGAATTAAAGTATGTAGTTATCCCCTTGAGTGACTGTGGCTCCCTATGCACTGCCCCCAAATGGTAACTGTTCAACTATGAGTTAGCTAGATGTTTTGGTTCCAAGGAAAAAAGTTCATTGGAGTTATCAAAAAACTTAATGTGAGAAGTGATACTATGAATTATATGAACATTTTCATGGGTGTTCAAACATACAGTTGTTGACTGACTGATATAATAGTTCTGAAACAATAAACATCACTTTTTTTTTTTTTTTTGCTAGATACTCCCAGGGAAGTATCTTATATCACATAGAGTTACCTTTTAATGGCAAGTGTCCTGTAAATGGGAAAGAGATCCCAAAGACTCAGCATGTGGGGGTATTGATAGAATGTTACCTAATGGTTATAATAAGATTTGGGGGGTATCCTGGGCCTAAATTATTCTGGGAAAAGTTTTAATTCTTAGCTTGAATATATATAAAATTGTTCACATTAGAAATATTGAGATCCTTATTTAAAGGAAAATGTACTAGGAGGAATTACTATAAAGCATTCCATTTCTGGCCTCCTAGAGACAGCTCTAATAGTTGGTATTTCCCCTTCCCAGCTGAAGCTGTTCTCTTGTTTTATTTGTCTGGTTGCCTGTTTCAGATTTTCACTTCCTTGTTTTGAATGTTGACTCCTTTAATTACTTTGTTATACATGTGCCAAGAAGAATATTTTTCAGTCTAGCTCTGTGTGCCTGAAAAACATAAAGCAATTTCTCTAAATAATAACCCATTTGACACATTATTGGCTTTTTGCTGCTTTCCTTTAATCTAGGCCAAAGTAGAAAAGTTTTTTCATCAATGTAGACAGATCTTTGTAACAGATTTGATCCCATATGCATGTTATACTATGCTTCAGGTGGTTAAAAGTCAAATGCTGATAATATTGTCTTCATGTTGGAATTGCCAAGCATTCAAAAGGGACAACCTTAGAATGCTCAAAATATTTCAGTCAAAAAATATTTAGTGAACATCTACTGTGTGCCAGGCACTGAGCTAGGCAGTACGAGGATACAACAACTAAAGTTTTATAGGGACTATAGTTAAACAAGTTATTTAAAACACTTAGCATTGTTTCTGGCATGTAGTAATGCTCAATTAGTGGTGTTCATTATTAATAATTTAGTGTCTTGTATTCAGGTCCTGGATTTTTTCTGCTCAAAGTAATCAAGCTGAAATAAGTATGTCCCATGATTCTGACCCACCTATGTTTATTTCCCATATTATCTACTTTAACCTAACTGCTAACCTATATACTTTATTGGTCTACCATTGCTATTATCTATCTTTTACTATCATTTACCTATTATTAAAAAATCCAGGTCAGGGATGCTGTTCTAGACCTCCAGTCCTTTTTGACTCTGATGGACCTGGGCCTTTCTGAGCTCTAACAAGGGCTCTCCACCTGGTCTTCCTTGTTGTTCCACAAGGAACAACCCTGGGAGTTAAAAAAAAAAAAAAAAAACTGCTTTAAGCAGAGAGAAAAACATTGCTTAAAATTCAAAAGACAAGGGCTGGGCTTGTGGCTCAGAGTTAGAGCCCTCACCTACTACGCATGAGGCACTGGGTTCAATTCTTAGCACCACATAAAAAGAATAAAAAATAAAAAAATAAAGATATTGCATCCACCTATAACTAAAAAATATCTTAAAAAATCGAAAGGCACTGCGACCCACCGGCAGAAGAGGAGCAGCGGCCTGCTGAGAGGCAGAGCCGCCCCCTCCCCCTGCGCCGGCAAGGTAGAGGGAACTGTGACCACCCACAGAGCAGGCCCAGCGGCCTGCTGAGGGGCAGAGCCGCCCCCCACCCCCCGCGCCTGCCAGGTAGGCGGAACTGTGACCACCGACAGAAAAGGCCCAGTGGCCCGCGGCGGGACAGAGCTAGCTTCCAATCACTCCTGCAAGGTAGGTGGGCCTGCGACCCACTGGCAGAAGAGGA
>NW_026000103.1:1264906-1317107 GCF_001458135.2 Marmota marmota marmota
AGAGAAGGGAAATTGCATGGAAATGGAAGGAGACCCTCAGAGTTATACAAAAGTACATACAAGAGGAAGTGAGGGGAAGGGGAAAAATAATACAAGGGGGAGAAATGAATGACAGTAGAGGGGGCAGAGAGAGAAGAGGGGAGGGGAGGGGAGGGGAGGCAGGATAGTAGAGGATAGGAAAGGCAGCAGAACACAACAGACAGGAGTATGGCAATATGTAAATCAATGGATGTGTAACTGATGTGATTCTGCAATCTGTATATGGGGTAAAAATGGGAGCTCATAACCCACTTGAATCAAAGTGTGAAATATGATATATCAAGAACTATGTAATGTTTTGAACAGCCAACAATAAAAAATTTAAAAAAAAAATCGAAAGGCAATACATGAGATCAAGTAGCAAGTAAGATTCTCTGGGAATGATGGGCAATGAGCAATGCCCCTCTGACATTACTGTAGGTGATCTGTTGCTTATCAGCTTGCAAATTCTTTTTTTCTCTTTCTGAAGGTTGTGACTCTGGGTGTTCTCCTTGTCCTTTTAGTGCCCGCCTTGATTTCTATACAGTGTACTCTAACCTTGGTTCCTGCTATGATCTGAATGTTTGTGTTCCCCCCAAATTTGTGTGTTGAAATCCCACTCCCAGGGTGGTGAGATTAGGAGTTGAATCTTTTGGGAGGTAACTGGGTCATGAGGACACAGCCCTCATGATTAACATTATTGCTGTAATAAATGAAAAATCCCAGAAATCCAGCTCCCCCTTTGCTATGTGAAGGTACCCTAAAAATATAGCTGTCTGGTGTGTCCTCACCAGACCCTGCATCTGCCAGTTCCTTGACCCTGGATTTGACAGCCTCTAGAACTAAGAGAAACAAATGTTTATTATTTAAGCCCTCCCAGTGTATTTCATTTAGCAGCCCAAACTAATTAAAACAGCTCTAGTTCCTGCCTTTTATCCCTTTATTTTAATAATTTAACCTGACTTTAACTTTAGCCAGGTACTATGGTAAGTATTTTATAAGCATTTCCTCAGTGAATTTCATTGCCCTCCTTCTTACACTTTTGAGTGACAAAGGCCTCGTTAGATTAAGTGAACTCTTGGTACAGTTAGAAAGTGGCAGAACTAGAATTTGAGTTCAGGCAATTTAATTTCAAAGCTGTGTTCTTCAGTGCATGGCCACGTTGCTGAGCCCTTGGGCCTCCGTGTTACTCCTTGGTGATTCCAGGTCAGGGATGCTGTTCTGGATCTCCAGTCATTTTTGACTCTGATGGACCTGGGCCCCTTCTGAGCTCTAACAAGGGCCCTCCACCTGGTCTTCCTTGTTGTTTCATGGAACAACCCTGGGGGTTTACTGTAAAACAACAACAACAACAAAAAAAAAACCCAACAACAACAACAACAAAAAAACTGCTTTAAGCAGAGAGAAAAACATTGCTTGAAAATTGAAAGGCAATGGGATAGGGAGTAGGAAATGGGAGGAATAGAGGAACTCTAAATAGGGCAGAGGGGTGGGAGGGGAAAGGAGGGGCCATGGGATAATTAATGAGTGGAATGTGATAATCATTATTATCCAAAGTACAGGTATGAAGACACGAATTGGTGTGAATATATTATGTATACAACTAGAGATATGAAAAATTGTGCTCTATATATGTAATTAAGAATTGTGATGCATTCTGCTGTCATATACAAATTAAAAAAAAATTAAATTGAAAGGCAGTACATGAGATCAAGCAGCAAGTGAGATTCTCTGGGAATGATGGGCAATGAGCAATGCCACTGTGAAATCGTGGTCAGCCAGCACTGAAAAGTAGATTTCCTTGAATTACTGTAGGTGATCTGCTGCTTATCAGCTTGCAAATTATTTTTCTCTCTTTCTGAAGATTGTGACTCTGGGTGTTCTCCTTGTCCTTTTACTGCCCCCCCCCCCTTGATTTCCATACAGTGTGCTCTCAAGATGTAACCAAGTAAACTCTGAACAACAGTCTCAGCAGGAAAATGTTTTCTATCGCAGAGGACATATGGCTTCAAGACAAAGATGGGCTCAATTTGCATTTCTGTTGACAACCAATTTTAAGTGCCCATGAAAAACCCCTTGGTGTTGCCATTCTGGCAGAAGGCTGGGCATTATCCGCCTAAGTACTTCCTTACTCTGTGAGTTGCAGTTACCAGATGCAACAGAGAAACCACTGGGTTAGTCTGTTCCGTTCTTTGCTCTCCCTTTTTCTAGAAGTGATTATGTATTGTGTAAGATGGATGTCAACAAACTTCCTCATTGAGATATTTGCTGACCACTCCATACAGTGGGCACTTGTCCTTACTCACTTGTTTTGGGCTGTTTATCCTAGTGGTTCCAAAAAGCATGTGTGTGTCAGTACTTTGCAGGTGCCTTACAGATGGAACAGGATGGAAGACATCATGCTCACCAGAATTATTCTTTGGAAAGAAGAGCTTTTCGGAAAGACGTTTTGATATGATGGCAGCTAGCTTAGCCAGCTTCAGTGTGAGTAGACCTCATTCTTAGTTACTACTAATGCAAAGGACCTTTGCACAAGCTATTTTTTCATATTGTGTGGATCTGACTCTGGAGCCAGCTTATCAAGTGTAAACCCCATCATTCACTAACTCTATGACCTGGGGCAAATTATTTGACCAGTCACACCTTGATTTTCTCTGTCTTATAATTTGGCTTAACAAAAGAAGTTCTATTCCATGGTTGTGAAAATGAAAGTGGTATACATATAAAAGCAATAGAACAGTGTGTAGCACATAGTAACACATGAAATGTTCCATTTAATGTCTGTCTTAAACATTCTAATCCTCATTCTTCCTTCAGATTTCAGTTTAAGTTCCATTTCCTCAGGGACAACTTCCCATCACATAGGAAGGTTTGCAATCTGTGCTTCTTTTGCAGTCATATGCTTATTAGTGTGACCACTGGATGATGTCTGTCTTCCTTCTAGGCTGTAAGCATTGTATACCCAGTGCATGACACAGGGTCTAGCACAGAGCAGGTTCTTGAAAAATTTTTGCCAAATGCATGAGTGAATGATTCACACACAGAAATTATAAAAAGCAACTAAATTGATAAATTTTATTGAATTCAAAAAGATATACTGATCACTAATTCTGTATCAGACCCTGAGCTAGAAACTGGTCAGGAAAAGATGGTTCCTGCCCTCAGGAAGTCTCTGTAAGAGGTTGTCAGCTACATATCAGATAAATATTGCACACTAGATTGAAGTCTATTTAAGCCAAGTGCCCACCCAGTACTCTGTCATGCTAACAACAAGCAAGTTTAAGTGGCTGGGGTAATTTTTGCTTCACTGATATTATGGAAATGATACAGATTAGAGATGGATGTTCCCCCAAAGCTCATACATAAGACAGTGCAAGAATTTTCAGAGGTGATATGATTAGATCATAAGAGATTGCAACCTAATCAGTACATTAAATCACCAATATGGATGGGAACTGTAGGCAGGTAGGGTGTGGTTGGAGGAAATAGGTCACCTGCAGTGAGACTTTGGGGTTTTTATTTTGTCCCTGGTGAGCAGAGCTCTCTTTCGAGTTGGCCATAGCCTGAGCTGCTTTCCTTAGCCACAGCCTTCTTCCATGATGGTCTGCTTCACCTTGGGCCCAGAGCAACAGAGTAGGCTGACTGAACCAAAAAGCCATGGATGAAAATAAACTTTTCCTCCTCTACCTTGTTCTTCTCAGGTCTTTTGATCACAGAGATGCAGAGCTGACTAAAAGAGAAAGCTTAATGAGTTAGTAATTAAGGTATGCATGATGTCATTGGGCCTATAAACAAATAAATAAATAAAATGGATTAATCAGAATTCTCATTCTGAAAAAAATAATTATTTACATTTCTTTGGGTCTTTATCATTATACATCATTTTTTTAATGATCTTCTGTATCACTGCATAATTTTTGTTCCCATTTTAGTAGATGAGAGGAAATATGCAACCCTTTTAATAACCCAGTGAGGACTGAATCTCAGACTTTTCATTCCAGTCACCTGGTCTTCTGTGATCCAGCAAAACAAATGGAAGATGCCTCCCCAGCCCTGAGTACAACTCTGCCTCCCAATGTTAAGTGCTCAAACTTGAGTTCTGGGGTGGCTTAGGATCTGATATGGTTTAGATATAAAGTGTCCTCTAAAAGCTCATGCATGAGACAATGCAAGAATTTTCAGAGGTGAAATTATTAGAGTATGTGGTATAACTTTATCAGTGGATCCACTGATATGGATTAACTGGGTAGCAACTGTAGGCACGTAGGGTGTGGCTCAAAGAGATAGGTCACTGCGGGTAAGTCATTGAGGTTTATATTTTGCCCCTGGTGAGTGGAGTTCTCTCTGTTCCCCGTTGCTATATCCTGAGCTGTTTTCTTCTGCCATGTTCTTCCACTATGATGTTCTCTGCCCCACTTTGGGCCCAGAGCTATGAAGTCAGTCATTTGTGGACTGAGACCTCTGAAACTGTGAGCCAAAATAAACTTTTCCTCTTGTAATTGTTCCTGTCAGGTCTTTTTGTCACAGCAAGGAAAAAGTTAACTAAATCAATCGTGTTTCTTTCGCAAATGAAGTGGCCCTAAAGGCCCTTATGCTGAGGCTTAGCCTATATACCTGTTACTGAAATAAGGGTACTAAAGTTACCTAAGCGTGTCCCTCATCAATGAGGCCTAGGACTCAGAAGGAAGCCCAGGGTCATCTTATTCTTACCAGGGGGTGGGGGCATCCTCCCTGGGCTCTGTTTTCAAGGGTTTAACAACTGTGGTTTTCATTCTTGTTTAAGAACCATAATTCTATGAATTGTAAAATCTACATCAGTTCCCAAAGTCCTCTCTCCTGCTTCTTCTAGAAGGTTCACATGTCCTTGTATGAACAGAATCCTAGATGTCTCCTCAGCAATTCCAGAGGTCCTCAGGGGAGTAAGTTTAGTTTAGATTTCTCTTGTGATTCTATCTCTAAATGCTCTTTTTCTTTGCCCAAGAACCATACATGCCCATCATTTCTTTCTAGTTTATTATGTAACTGTGCCTAGCTCCTGCTCTCTAGAAAGTGTTGAACTAGCAGCAGACTAGAGATCCCCAGAACTATGCTCTCTTGACCCCAGCCAATACTTGCCACAGTCTGCCCACCATGGACAGTGTCTCCATGTGCCACATTTTCCAGACCAGGAAACACCAAACACATTCCCTGCCATGAGATGACAGGCTCCCCATTACAGGTGCCAGCCTCCCCTCCTTTGTCCCTTGTTGGTGCAGCCACAGTGCAGTCTGGCACCTGAAAGTCGGGGTTGGGGGCGTGGGGGATGGGGTCTCGGCAACAAGCCTACCTGTCAAGTGCTTCTAGGATTAGGAGTGCCCATTACCAACTCCCGCCTCTGGGAGAACTTGATGGGTGGGCATCCCGCCAAGAGGCAGAGCTCAAAGCCCTTCTGTGCATGTGCTTCTCAGACCCCCAACTGGCTATTTAGCCATTTGGCCAGATACCAACTTTTCCAGCCGTGTTTTTGAGCCCTACCCATCTTTAGCTTGGCTGGATTGAGCAGACCCACTATCAAATCTATCAATTTTCCTTCAGGCAGACTCTGAAACAGTTTGTTGGGTTGAGTCCATGTCTTTCCCCTACCCTAACTGTCCCTTCTCTCTCCTCCACCAGTAATGTTGATGATACAAGACTTGTTTTGTTCTTTTGAAACAAAGCCCCTGTTCTGGGTGGATGTTCCAAGTCAGAAAGCCTGGCTGTGTTTATCCCAGGCCATTGGCTGGGCACTCACATGCTTTTTGTATTTGGTAAGTGACAGTATTTGCAAGAGCTGATTGCCACAGCAGGCAGAACAGAGACAGGACTAGTGAAAACATGTGTCGGTAACATATGCTGCAGGCTTTTCTTCTTTGCTTGGAGGACTGACACTTCCTACAGGAAGAAGTAATTATTTTACATGTGCATAGATTACACTGGAATGAAACAGAGGGGAGGGACTGCTGCTTTATAAATGAAAGAAGAAATACGCACAAGCCCCAGTCACCCCTTCTTATGGACTGGGTGACCCAGAGAAAATTATTAGGCCTCTAGACTTCATCTACCACAAGTGGACACAGGGTCAGTTCTCAGGTTCCTGGAGAGGACTGAACTACAAAATGCATATGGAAAGCACCTCGTGTTGACTCTCAGGGGAGCTCCTCTTTCTTGTCCCCAGGTTGACTTCCCTGAAGAGAAAACAACTGTGTGTAGCCATCCTGGTTCCATTTACTTACACTGTCGCTTTCAAGTGGAAGCCACCAGGGCTCTGGAGAATCCTGGATAGTTCTGGAACCACTTAGAACCTCAGAATTTACTTCATGTATTTTCATGTAGCCACAAAGAATGAGTTTGAAAGTGGATCTTGGGGAAGCAGAACCAAATGGAACTCAGATTCCTGCATTTTAAGGAATTGATGCTTTAGTCATTGGTGGAATTCAAAAGAATTGGGTGACGCACATTGGGACGGAGCTGGCAAGGTCCTTTGGTATCTTGCTTAGAAGTCCTGACAACAGCAAATAACATTTGCTATGTTATTCTATCTTAACCAGCTTCCTTTCCACCCTAAAGCTGGAATCATTCTGCACTATATGCTCCAGTATGAGCTTCTCCAGCTGTTCTCCACATTCCCCAGAACAAAATGACTCCCCAATTTCTCCCACAAACCTGTTTCTGTTGTAGTGAGCACCATAGTTTCTTTAAAATAACGACAAAAATCATTACATCTTGCTTGACATAGACTTTCAAGATGGTACATTTTTGAGTACATGTTGAATGAATGAATGATGATGGCATCATTGGTTGAGCATATCCTTTGTGCTTGATACTGTATCAAGAAAATATTTACATAATTTACAAAAACCTTAAGAGAGTCCCTCTTACTTATCTTACAATGGAAAGTCGACATGTTAAATTACTTATCCAATATCACAAAGTTGTTAAAGGAGGAAATAAGACTTGACCAAAAGTAAGCACAGCGCTGGGGTTATGGCTCAGCGGTAGAGTGCTCACCTAGCACATGTGAGGCACTGGGTTCGATCTTCAGCACCACGAGAAAATAAATAAACAAATCAAATAAAGGTATTAAAAAATAAGAACAGCATTTAACTTCTGCTTATACTGGGTGAATAAATATCAGAGCTTGAGAGAACTTCTTCAGCGTCCCCATGACTGGCACCCTTGATCCTTGTTATCTCTTCCCTATGGTTGCAGCTCTGCCTGTCTCCTGATAGAGGAGCCTTCTCATGTCCTCACTTCTGTGACTGGATATCTACCTCATTCTTCAGTTCTTACAGCTGGATGCCTATCTTCTTTCTCTGAGTCCTCTTAAGTCTCCAGCACTGAGCTCCAAATTGTCCTGTGAGGGTGTCACACCTGAGGAGCAGAGACATGTCCCCAAACCTAAATCCAGGAACATGGGCCTTGCTGCCAATTTCCACAATGCCAACTCTCTTGCTTGTCTCACCTGCTCCTAAATTCCATCACTGCAGTTGGGCCACCTGTGGGGAAAATGTTGTTATCATGGCTTCAGCCCCCTAGTGCCCATCATAGTTTTTGCACCCTCTAGAAATTCCTTCTGCCTCTCTCAGCCTGGCACCAAGCTGTCCCACCCTGTTAGGCAGGCCCAATTCCAGATTCCAGCTCCCCTGATCTACCCTGTACCCTAGCAGTTAGCCAGGACAGGCCCAGAGTGTCTCAGACATAACAGAATACATCTAGCTCAGCCCTCATGGGGCTCATTTGAGGCCCAGTGTTTTGTGTACGTCACGGACTAGACACACCAGAGCTAAGACTCGGGCCAGACCCTGGCTCTGTCAGTGTCTTTCCATCACACCATGCTGCCTCCTTTCTCCCCTTCTGTCTATATTTTCCCCTTGCTTTCTTTTTCTTCTTCACCCACACCTTTTTAATTTAAGTTTTAACATCTGTTCTCCCTTAGCCCATTATTTCTGTGACATTTTGGATTATGTTGAATTTCCATTTCCATTTAAGACCCATCCATTTTTCTTACTTAAAAAACACATTTTGAGTCTGCTTTTTAAAAATTTTTATGTAACTTTTTTTTTTCAAATTCAGTGTGATTCTTTCTTTCTAGCACCTTTCTTGACTTCTCTTTCATGCCTCCTTAGTAGCAGAAACTGTTTTCTGCCTCTATGCTGTTTTACTCCTTCTAGTATATATGCACTATAATATTAGGCTTATAATCCAACAATCCATTTTTGCTTATTATTTGTGAAATGCAAATGAGGTGACTGGTAATGTTAGTTCAATCCCTGATATTATCTTGCATGGAAAAGCTTTTTTTTTTTTTTGGCACTTTTATCGACTCTACTGGGAAAAAAAAAATCACAGACAGGAAAAGGGCAGGAGAAAGAAAGCACCCTGGATAAAAGTGGCTCATGCTCTGCATTCTGCAATATGTGCTGACTTTTTATTCCTAGGGCCACCTGCAAAGAGCACTGCATTGAGAGTCTTGGGCCTTCCACATCTGTCAGGCATAGAAGTATCCAAGGAACAATTGAGGTCCTTTCTGGGTATTAGACACAAGACCCGGGTCATCTGAGAGAAAGCAATTAAAACAATGAAAAGGTCAATAGCAAATATTTAAGGAGCACTAGTACTATTTTAGGTGTTAGGCCAAGCACTGTGATTAGCTTGTCCCTCTCTCTTCTCTCATAAAGGTTGCCTCCTCTCTTATCTCCACCTAACAGATGAAGAACTTCAAGCTCAGAGTTTAAGTAGCTTGTCTAAGCTAGCAAATGGCAAAGCTAGAATTCAAGTGCAGGAAGCCCATCTCTGAAACTGTTGTTTCAAATCCCATAGGAATATTTTAGGGAGACTCAATGTTAAAACAGTTAGCCATACTTTAGAACTAAGATAAACCCAAAGAACCAAAATTCTGGAAGATCCAACCTTTATATTGCCAGACAATGGAGAATTATCAGTTTCTCTCTGAACTCTGCCAGTTCTAATATTTTTAGACCTCACTTTTTAAAATGATAATATTGTAATTGTAATCACAATCTTAAAACCAGTCACATTTGGTCAGGTTTCTAAAATTCCAGACATTGGACATTTTGGACTGGATAATTCTTTGTTTGGAAGGGCTGGGTTGTTCACTGTGAGGTGATCCTCAGCATCCACCTCTACCTACTAAAAGCCAATAACATCACCCATCCCTTGCTTCTCATTTCCTTCTTCCCAGAGTCTTGAACTTAAGACAATCAAAAACAACCCCTGACATTGCCAAACATCCTCTAGTGGGTAAAATTGCTCCCCAGTTGAGAACCACTGTCTTAGACATCACCCAAAGCATAGGTACCTGCTTGTAAATGGTCCTTATGGAGCCATGTTTTACATTACGCTGAGTCATCCTTACTCCAGAGTTTAAGTGGTACAGCCACTGGGAGATGGTGTGCAGGCCACATGAATCTACTTCTCTTGCTTTTCAAAACTTCCTCCATTCAGACAGAATCACTCAATTCTTAGACATATCATCTCTCACTACAGCTGTACTTTATTTTTCCTCTTCAAATTCTTTTTCAATGACCTTAATAAGAGTCATTTTTTTTTCTCCTCTTCTTCTTCCTTCCCTTTCTTCACTCCTACCTGAGCCAAATTATAATCTTAGCCATTTCCAGTAAAGAATAACTGCTCTGTTATTGATAACTTTTTTCAAGGAAAGGAAAGGCAGCTATTTTGACATGAAATTGGGTGAGAGAAAACCCAGCATCACCACCAGTCTTTAGACCTTTCAGAAGTGTGGAAAGATGTCTCCTTCAAAATTTGAAGAGAGCTTTTCTTCTGCAGTTTCATTTTTCATTGCAAGCCTCCACTTTCCAAAGGAACTAGCATATTCTTAGCAAACCTATACATCTTCATGAAGTTTTCAGCAATTCAAAATGAAAAGTACTGGCAAAACAGTACAGCTAATATTTATTGAGTACTTTCTATAGGGTGGGTGCTCTAAGTGCTTTACAAATATTGTTTTATTCAATCATCACATTTCATTTAACGAGTTTAGTACTTACTTCAATCCAGGCATCAAGTTAAGGGTTTGCATATGTAAGTGTATGGATACTCAGAAAGTTTAAATGATTTTTACAGAGTCAATAAAAGTCAAAACGAGGACTCAAGCCTTAGTCTTCAGTGCCATCACATTAATTTCTCCTACTTTTTCCTCTTCAGTTTGTACAGGTAGGATAGAATGTTTTTTCTAGTATACATTAAATCTATCTAACTATCCATCTATGTATATGAATTTTTTTTAAACTTAAGAATTGTTACAATATATGATATTGTAACAATATAGTGGAAATGCAGTTTGAATTTCACCCATGTTCACCAATATAATTTTGTAAAATACAGTCCTTTAAATGGAGATTATTTCCCCTATTGAGCATTCACAGACAATTGTGGGATCAAGGCTACTACTATCTTAAACAGTATCTACTAGTTTTTGAATTTTAAAAGGCCAAAGAGCTTAGGAATAGGCACATTTCTTCTAGGAACTAAGTTTATTTGTAAGATATCTTAAAGAATGAGGTGAAGGCAAATGTGATGCAGTGCCTTAATAAAAGATGATAAAAATCAATATAAGAATCTCTCACTTCATCTTGGATATAGTTCCCAAAGACAATTTGTGTAAATCAAGTCTTACACTTTTACATTAACTTCTGTCACAGAACGTGAAGAATATTCCTACCATAAAGAAAAGATTTTAGCCAGATTGAAACCATTTAGTAAGGAATGGGTCCTGTCAACAACCAGGCATACAGACAGCCGTGTAGAGCTGAAAGTGCTTTGGAGGCTTTTTCAGTTCTTTCCAGATCTTTGGTAAAACTTTCCCGTGTATGTGACTTTCTCCCTTTGGTCAGCTTTGTCCTCATTGTTCCAGTCTAGTTTGAAAAATACCTACATAAGTAAGGTGTTTGCTAATTTGTTCAGAATAATGCTTTTCCTTATTGGCCTGGGTATTTGTAACCTATTAGATCAAGGTTTTAATACTATGCTGCCAACAAATACTAAAAATCAGGCATTTCCTTAGCAAATGTTCAATTTTTTTCATAGCCTCTGGGATGAGAAATCTGTTCCTAGTTCCAAATTGTTTCTATCAATCTCTCTCTTGTCTATTAAAAACTAAATGGTGAGTCACAAATATTTCTTACAACCGACATTTTTCAATTCACTTTTTCATGTATTTCTCTTCGTAACCCTACAAATGAGGTATTATATCCACTTTACAGAAGGAAGAACTAAGGCTCAGAAGAATTCAATGACATGCCCAGCCATGAAATGGGGAAGCATGGGTTGTCACCATGTCTGCTTGAGCCTAATACTCTTATTTTTTCACTTTATCATGCTTCTCAAGTTCTTTCTGAAATACTAAGAAAGGTTTTTATCCTAGAAAGCCATAGGCTCACATTTCTAAAAATTCCCTTAAGGGCTTAAGATGCAGATTTCCAAACTCAGAAAATCCAAATTTGTGGGTTCCTTAATGGACTTCAGGAGTTCATTCCTTAATGAACTCTGAAATTGCATTTGACCTTTTTGTGCAAGTGTTGTGTGTACATCATTCAGAGAATGTCTTTCATCAGATTCTCAAAGGGGACTCTGATCCCCCAAAGAGAAAAGAATATCACTACAAGACATCAGAATTGTGTCTTGTCATTTTTAGTTTGGGATGGGTTGCCGGGAATGAGGAAAGGTGGTTCAGAATCAACTGAAAGCCATCTCCACAGAATCAATCTGTCCCACATCTGTCCTTACTCTGCTTCAACTTTACCCTACTCTTCTTGGCAGGGCCTTTTCCTGTTCCCTATTGCAACCAGCTCCCACCACCACCTCACTCACAGCAAGACATTCTTGCTGTAGACAGAATTTCTTTTACTAAAAATGATGCAAAATTTTTTGCCCTCATGTCTGCATTAACTGTAGGACTTGGCACTCAGTGACCCAAGTTGTCTAACATTTTACTATAAACAGGAAACAATTTATGTGAAAGAACACATTTACCGTATTCTCTGTCGCCTGAAGTCTGCAGAGAAAAAAAAAAAACAAAAACCCAAAACCAAAAAAGAAAAAAAAAAAACTAAAACAAAACAACAACAACAACAACAACAAAAAAAAACAGTGGTAACATGACCCTTGGGCAAAATGCTAATGGCTACATAATTGACTGAGTAGATAATTATAAAACACAGTTCCATATTAAAACACAAAAGATGTAATTATTGCACTTTATAAACTAATTAATGAACACTAACTCAATTCAATAATTAATAATTCATTATTTAACCTCTAATTAAATAATCATCCTTCCTTTCCTTGCAAACTTTGCTGGTGGTTTAATTGCTCTGGGCCAAATATACAAGAGAGCTCTCCTTCCCTGTTAATTAAACAGTGAAGAGATTTGAAATCATCATAATGGGGAGAATTACAGAATTTAGATTGAAGTATCTCCCATTTGAAAGAGACATGAGCATCTCCTAGCCTCAACTCCCACTCAAAGCTTTAATTAATTAAAAGTCCGGGTAACTCTGAATAAACCTATAAGATGCTTGGTTAATAGAAGGTTGTTTAAGGTATAAATCAGGACTCAGAAGCAGGGCAAGAGCTCACTGGACTAGATACAAAGTCAGAATTCCCCAGGGACACCTGTGCTGGAAACAGCAGACACTGCTCATGTGATCCACTTGTGCACATCTCTTCCCAACTCTGTGTTCTCTGATATCACACTGGTATCTTTAAATCAGTCATCATAGGATTATTTACACTCTGGAAATTGATGCACACTACAGATCAGGGCTGGGCTCCCTCCCTTCCCCTTCCCCTTTCCTTCCAGGAGCCCTGATTGTTAAGCATTTACCAGCACACCACTGGCCTTAGAGCAGCAGAGATGACCTGTGGCTGAGTCCCAGATTGTCTGTTTACAAGTGCCAAAATTTCAGGATTGAGGCTGAGGCCAGTCTTCAGACTGAAGCTCTATACTTGAGAAACTGGGAGAAACTGATGTCTCCTGAGTCAGTTCTCTGGATCAATCTTGTGGCAGCCCTTTGAGTATCTCATCTCAGTGAATTCTCAAACAGTGCTATCATAAATGTCGCTATCAAAATAGTGATATTTTGATTAAAAAGTACATCATTGCCTCACAATTATTGTTAATTAATTTTAAACATTTATAATTCATTATTAGTCTTAGTCTTTAGTTTAAAAAACATTTTAATAAGTTCTTAGCATTTTAATAAATGAATATATTGTTCTCTATTTGTAAAATTTGTGCTTGCATATCTCTCTCTGTATATTCTGAATAAAATTTATGGCTTTTATTCTTTGATGTTTATTGAAGGCAGAGAGGCATTCTCAAGGCCTCCATGATGTTTTGTGTAGAGGTCAAGGAATAATGGAGCAGTCTAAAATACATTTTCCTCACAGAAAGGGTTTCCTCTGTCAGGAAGTGCTGGTGGGAGTAGAGTGGGGGTTATGACTGGGTGAAGTCAACACAGAGCTACATGGATTCAAATACTAAGACATAATACATCTGCTGCTTCCCCCTTCTCTTCTCTCCCAGTAGTTTCCTAAAAGGGCTCACTTTACTTAATAGTTACTAGTAGTTTTGTCATTTATAAAACTGTATTTACGGTAATACCCACCTTGTAACTACCTTATATAAATTGAGTCAATATTTGTAAGGCTTTTTACAACAATTCCCTGTACATATGGAGAATTCTATAGATGATATCATCAGTGATAAAGGATTCAGCATATACACATGGAGCCAGAAAGGGTAGGATTTATGCAGGAAGTCATGGGTATGGTCGCCAAAGAACACAGGAGTGTGGGAAACATGAGGAGGTCCAGAAGGCTGGTTCCCCCTGTGTACCAGCCAGCTTGTCCCCACCCTCCTCCTTGTCTGATATTTGGAGTCTCCTGCTGGAGCAATTGCACTCTCCTGCCTGGTTGAAGGGCAAGAGCTCTTCCCTGCTCCCCTTTCCCCAGAACTCTGATATGACTACCCTTTGGTCTACCCCATAGACGGCGATTTATCTCAATCACAAAGGTGATCCCATGACTCCTCTCCTGAAAACCCTTCACAGCCTCTTTTACCTTTCAGAATGAATTTCAAATGTGATGAAGCAATTTAAAAGGCTCTTCAAATCTGACCTCTGCTCCACTCTAAAGTCACTTCATGCCACGCCCCCTCCCACTAGCCATAAAGAACCAGTGCATGGTGCTCAGTCCTGCATGGTGTTGTTTGCCTGTTCACATGCTATTCTCTTTTTCTAAATGTGCACTTCAGAGAGCTCCCATTAAAAAATATAATATGGTAAATTTTCTGCTCCTTTGAAGTTTACCTCCAATATCACCTATTCTGTGATGTTGATCCAAAACCCCTCAAGTTAAAGGCAGGCCCATTGTCTATGATCCCAGAGCACCCTTTGCGTAACTCTGGACTGGGGCTTGTTACTCTGTAAAACAACTGTTTCCTTGTTTCACCTCCCCCCTCCCCAACCAATTGCCCACCCTCCCAATACCCATTTCCCAGCAATTTTACCTATCATCAGGGTTGAAAATTATATTGCTGGGTTCAAATTCTGATTCTGCATGGACTCATGTTTCCACAATTGTAAAATGAAGCACACAAACATAACCACTTCTACGATTTGAGAGGGTTAAATGCAATGACCTGTGTATTATCTCAAAAATTGCCTGACATTTCTTAAGTGCTCAGTAAATTTGACTATAATTATTTTTCCTTGAGATCGGTCATCACCCAACATTGCAAAATCAGCACTGTGGGTCAAGTGCAGCACATCCCCACAAAGAGTAGTCCCGATGACATGGACTCTGCTGTCAGATGGACTTGGATTGCAATGCTGAGTTGTGGCATTTCTAAGACTTGTTTAAAATGAGTTCTTATTTCACATAGTTGTTGTGAATAGTAAATGAAATCAAACAACTCACTTCCCCATGCAAATACTTAAAATGTTAGGTATTATTAATTGGCACCAACTGAGAGATAAAATGAATTACAATTGGGCCAACATGGATACATAGCTCCATTGTCGTTTTCTACCTGGGACATGGATGATTGTGGTCCCCTGACTAGGCTTTGACCCATGGCTCTGTAAGAACCACAGTGCTCAGCTCTGAGACCATGCTGTTTGGCCTCTTTGCCTTCCAAATAACTTTGGTGACAAAGATCTGGCTCCTGCTACATGTACCTCAAGTTCCTATACTAAATCACAGCAAAGGATAAATGGCCGGGACGTGGGAGAAAGAGTGATGGGGAGGGTGTGCAGTCTGGCCTGAGAGGCTCACTCAAACTTTCAAGTAGCCTCCACGATAAATCCAGGACTGTCGCTTGGTGATTAGTTAGAGGAAACAGAAACTGTGGGACAAAGCCAGGAAATGACCTTAGAGACTAAACATGGTGTATTTTATTTTAGGGCTTTTTCTCACTTAAAAGTGCTGCCAGGTTGTTTAAAGAGAATGAGTGTTATCAAGGAAGGATTTGGGGGATCTGCCAGGCTTTTGACAACATGTGGTAAAAGATTTACAAAACCCGGAATCAAAGGAGGAGGCCGGACAAGAGGATGTATACTCGAGGTGCTGCAGGTGGGCTTGGGGTTGACAGGACGGTTTATTGCCCTTCAGGGAGCTTTCTAGTAAGCGTGATGGACTCGGTGAGGGGGGGCGGAAGCCCGAGCAGAAGGGCACATTTCTAAGAAGGACAGAGGAGTGAGGGAAGGGTGGGAAGCCATCTGGGTCAGGAGTTAATCGGGAAAGGGGGTGGAGGGCTGAGGCACAAGCAGGGGAAATGAGACTTTGACTCTGTCCTGCCTCTACTTTTAGACACATGAAAATCAGAGAGGTATTGGAAAGAAAAAGAAGGAGAAGGAAAAGAGGGAGGGAGAAGCGGAGGGGGAGGACAATTTAAAATCATTCCCAGGAAATGCGGAGAAAGAAAGGTAAGTGCTGAGTCTGTCTCAAGTGGCCCAGTAGTGTTTGAACCACTCATGCTGAGGCATCACCATCCTTAACAGAATGAAAGACACTGGAAGCTCAGACTGGTTAAATTCATCCAATGTGTTGCAAGTGGAGGAAATGAGTACTGTACCCAGAGCTGATCCCAAAGCCTTTGCCTCAAAAGGGACAGGCAGGTGCAGTTACATACCAGCTGGCAGAAATCTGTTCTTCTCTGCTTTCTCTAGCAACTGCCTGGCTACACAAGGTTGCAATGGTGGAGAATTCCCCAAAGTGTAGGCCCAGGGGTCTTCCCTGTGGTTTCCCTGCATCCCAAGGATGTTTCTGGTTTACCAAACATGAGTGTATTCATATTCTCTCATCTGCAGAAAATCGCCTACAGGCTTCTCTACTTATTATATCACAAAATTGGCGTAAGCCCGTTTATTTTTAATGATACCATTAACTGAGGCATGCAAAGTGATTCTGAGACCATTTATTCCCTCTGTTAAAGACAATCTGCAAATACTTCCAGAGGTTTTTAAAATGTGATAAAATAATAGCTAACAATAGCTTCAATTTATGGAGTGCTTACTATGTGCTAGGCACTGTAAGAACTATTTTATGATCACTGTCTTATTTAATTGAGAACTGGTGGCATGCAGGCAAATCTGGTCTGTAAGGTTGGAAAAGTGTTTTCAAAATATAAGTTTGAATGTCTTAAAGGAGCTTGTGCTTTGTTTTTTACAGTTCACAACACTCCTGATTGTTATTCCCTCAACTCATTTAAGTTATCACCAGGACCTTGTAGGCAGTTGCATTTGTGATCTCTGCTTTAAAATGGCCTGATGATATGGATCATAAATGAGCTACATTTTATTGCTGAAACCAAAAATAAATAAACAAACAAACAAATAAATAAATAAAGTGCAACTTGACCAATGTCACACAGTGAGGAAATAGCAATAGGTTAGGATTTGAAAACAAATCCTTCTGACTAGAGAATATATACTTACCGGTATGTTATATTCCCATACTGTCATGGTGAGGTTTCCACAGGAAAGTATAGTGTCTTCCATTAGGTACAAAAGAAAAGGGCCTGAATAATTATGTAATACTTATGAGGCATCTTTCTACTTCTTTCTATCTCCCCTCTTCTCTGTTCCCAAGTGCCCAGAAGTCATTTCTACTTTTCAAGACCAGCCAAAGACTATAATTGTACCCAATATTAGAATTGCAGGCCATTTGTCATTCCAGGTCATCAGGAGGTGCCTGAGAGGTGTGTCACAGCCAAAGCTTTTTAGGAACAGAAACTATCAACTGTACATGGCAGCTGATTCAAAAGTGTGAGTCATTATTATTACTATGGTCATAGCTATTATTGTTGTTATTACTACTACCACCAATGAGCAGGTAATAATGTTCACCGAATTATCTAATATCACCAACTGAAGGGTGACATTTACCTTTTATTTTGTGACTGTATCTTTCCTGATTAATTTGCAAATTAAATGATTTATCCAGGTTGACCAATATTCTTGTTTTATATACTGAACATAGAATATTAACTTTGACTTGGTCATTTGTTCACTCACCACTCATTTATTCAGCAAATATTTATCAAGTGACCAAGTGTTAGGAACTGGGATAGAGAGTGATTAGAATTGCCCTTAAGGTTAATACATTCTACTGCAGTGTTTTCAAACAGCAGGACACAATTCATTAGTAAGACATAAAAATAATTTACTGAGTCATGACAAGCATTAAAGAAAAGAAAACAGAATAGAATTTAAAAATACTGAAATAAACTTGGGGTAAGTATTATTTCCCCAACACTTATTTCATCATATCTATGAAAATGTTGCAAATATCCTGGGTGACATAGTAAAATATATTTCTGACAATAGACGAAGATAAAAAAACATTGAATGCCACTGGCCTGGTGGTCTAGGGAAGAGGGTAAAGAAGAACAGATGCTTGAACCAGAAGATGACCAGATGGCTGAATTGCAAGGGTTTTCTTTGCCCCTTAGGTGTTTCTCAATAAGTCAACAGATGTCCACAGACTGAAAAACACTTGAAAACACTAGTCCAAAATCTCTTTGGGCACCAATGCTTCAAGCTTTGGAACTAGACCTCTTCTTGGCCTTAAAACTTCTCCTTCCTTTTAGTAGTGGGTAAAATCAGTGACCGGCTCTTCCTCAGAGCTGGAAACACATATCCATGAATGTGCATTTCATATTCTTTCTAAATTTGTAAACATCCAGTCTTTCTTTATCAGAGAATCCATGAATTCTAATCACATAATCACATTCTCAAAGCCATAGAGAGCTTAAATATTTACTGGGCTGAGTGGGAACCAATGAATGCAGTAAGGCTGTCAAGCTTGGCAGTCTTGTCAAAAATTCAGTAGTAGCCTTACTGCTGAAGGCCAAAGCCAGGAAACCAATTCCTGTGCCAAATGTGGGTTCCAGTAAAGTTCACATTTCTATTCCGGTCCCTGTGCTTGTATGCATGTGTGTTTGTGGATGTGAGTTTCAGGATTGTTTATTTTTTCTAAGCCCTTTGTGAGGTCTCTCGCAAATCGCTTTCCAGGTCTGGGCTTGGAATTTTCTGCCTCGCATTCTCAAGATTTTCAACCAAATCCAGACGACACAGTTCCGTTTTGTTTGGATTTGTTTTTCTTTAAGTAGTCCTCCAACTAGGCTTTGAAGCAAGCGGCCCCCGGGATGATAAATGAGAGAAACTCACACCTCTTTGAAGGACTGTGATTCCACTCTGTCTGCCTGGAGCCTAAGCCAAGTAGCACTAAATTGATTTACAGAGACAACTGGAAAAATGGGAAAGCGTTTCCGTGGAAATGCGACTAATTAAAGGCTGGATTCACTAGTTCTGTCTTCCTTTTCGACTCTTTCTTATGCCAAAGCTTCCTGAGCACCATGTTCCTTCCCAGAACAGAAGTTCCATGGCTCTAGGATGTCCACAGGGCCTTAATTCTTTGGGAAATATATTCCTAAGTAGAGAGACAACCAAAAGACAAGGCTTTTGAACCATTTGCCTTCCTTTAGTGGGGGGCAGGGGGGGCAGAGGAGCAATTGTTTTCCTTTCCAGTTTGTTTTTGAGGAACAGCTGCTTCTCTAGGCATTTGGCTATCTCTTCTCTAAGCCTGAACAAAATCACTAGGAGCTGAAGACTGGGCCAATTTTAAAAATTAGATACCTTAAAGCTAAACAGATTGGGCTTTTTCTCTCATGTGAGTACTCTTTCTAGCAAAATCAGAAAAAAAAAAGGTACTTTTACATATCTTGGGATTGGTGGTGGTTGGCAGGGGGCTTTCTGAATGTAAATAAAATGAACCCAACTCTTTGGTTTCCAAACCAAGTGGTATGTGAGGTCACAAATGAGTGACAGCTAAAAAGATTGTCCAATTTCCAAAAGCAATAATTGCTACCCAGGTAATTATTAACAGTAACCAAGGCTGCTAATTCTCTTCCTTTGCTCTATTACCTCTTGCTCACTTCACTGCAGAGTTCCCTTTATGTTTCCATGGAAATGCCGAGTGCTTTGCATGAAATAGTCTTTAAAAGCAAGCATGGGAAACCCATCCTTTGTGTATTGATCTTATTAACTACATTCTGTTGCACTACTTTGATATCAGATCAAATGGATCATGTCAAACCTTTGGACTGTGTATTTTGCTCCATGTCCTCACTCAAGTCTTTTGTGAAACAATACAGAGTGGGTGTGATTTGAGGGTCAGTCTGTTGTAGATTTCATAACTAAGTGGTCAGATTTTTTAGACTGCTCAGTATCTAAATGGCAATAGATGTATAATGTCATTTTTCCCTTCTGTTAGTAATGGGAGCATTAATTCCCCACTTAAATTTAATATTATGTTTCTATATCATTCCTATTATTGGCTCCAGATCTCTATCCTCTCATAGCCACAGCTTTCCCTGTTCATGTTCTTGAATCAAGTAAGTTAATGCAGGTGAACATACCAAGAATAATGCATGGCACATAGATAGTTCACCACATACTTTTAAAATCCCTTTCCAGTCTGTATTGTGATTCTCCTTATTAGCAAATAGATGACTTTTCAAGTAGACATTTACCATTCAAGGCAGGATAATAGCAAAGGACTGGGTTTGTTTGTTTGATTTTGTTTTTAGTAGCAGTCAACTCACATTTTTTATTGTCAAGTTCCAGGACAAAGGATCCAGAATGAATTTGGTGAGAGAGAAGCAACTCGAGACCTCTTCTTTAGGAACATAACCTGGTTGTCACAATTCCTTTTGTGTGTGACACAGTCAGCATATGCATTTGCATTCGTCTATGTAGTATCAGGAGTTCAAGAACAGGGATTGGAAGAGGGAGGGAGTGCAGTTACTGAGCACACAGACCCTGACCCCAGATTGACTTGGCTTCAATCTTGCCTCTGCCACTTACAGGATGTGGAAGCTTGGGGCAATATGTCGATTATTTTGTGCCTCAGTCCCCTTGTCTATCAACTGTGGCTAGTAACACACTAATCTCTAAACAATGTTATAGAAATTAAATTAAAATCTATAAATTGCCTTAAAAATGCCTGATGCATGATAAGGATATTGTTATTATTCAGAAATGACCTTCATCTTTGTGGTGTGTAGTGAAAGGATACTTGATAGGTGATATAAGAGAAGATGTGCTTTTTGGAGAGAGAAAAGAAATTTTTGACATGAGCAGTAGCTGGAAAGTTTAGTATTGGCCAGAAAAGATTCCTCAAATGTAGAACACTGAAGAAGGGAAAATGTACCAGGTTTAGGTGAAAAATGAAGAATAATTGAATCATGATTTTAGATAACACAGTAGGAGAAACAGGTGAGGGTGTAGACTACTTCTGTTCTGACATCACTAGAATTAGGTAAGTCTGGACCATGGTTGGAGTTCAGCCAATGAATGCAGATGTGACTGAGATTCAGGATGTGGATGTGAGCTGCTTTGCTCCAGCTCCTGAAAGGGTGGTGGAAGGAGACGCTGGTTCAGAAAAGACCAGTGGCTTCCCATGCTAATAATAACACGATGGAAATGCCAGATGTAAAATAAGAAATGCTGTTTTAGTCAGTTTTTTTTCTTCTTTTTCTGCTGTGACCAAAAGATCTGACAAGAACATTTAGAGGAGGAAAAGTTTATTTGAGGGTTCATAGATTCAGACCTCTCAGTCCATAGAAGGCTAGCTCCATTCCTTGGGGCTCAAGGTGAGGCAGCATATCATGGCAGAAAGGTGTGGCAGATGAAATCTGCTCAGGAAGTTACAGCAGGAAGGAAAGAGAGAGGGAGAGGGAGACGGAGGATGATAGAAAGAGAGAGAGGGAAAGAGAGATAGAGAGTGCTTGCTCACCAAGAACAATATATATACCCCAAAGGCATACCCCCAATATTTACCTCCTCCAGCCACACCCTACATGCCTTACATGCCTGTAGTTACTACCCAATTACCCTGTCAAAGGATTAATGCATTGATTAGGTTAAACCAATCATTTCACCTCTGAACTTTCTTGCATTGTCTCACACATGAGTATTGAGCTGTCCGTGGGCTGTGTGTGGACTATGTTGCAATAGTAGTTTAAGGAGGGGATAAGTCTGGCATTGGGAACCTCCCGTGGCACCCTCAAGGGGATTGATTGCCTAATGCAGGTGAACTTCCCCCTCAAGCTCTGCCAGAGATCCTACACAGCACCTGAGATGGGGTGTGACCTGCCAAGATGTCAATCAACCTGCTGACTGCAAGACACCATGAAGCCAGGCTCTGTCCTTGAAACCTTAATCCTTGCCTTTGATGTCCCTGGATATAAATAAAGCAAGCAAGGGCTCCATTTTGCCAGAATATGGAAGCTCCATCAGTCTGATCAGCTTGCATGTTCTGCCCCCGCTTTTGAAACTACTTTCTGTGTCCTGTGGTTTTTTTTCGTTCTTCTGTTTTTCTTAGCTTTTATTTCCCAGCCAGCCTTTCCACGGAGAGGAACTCCATTTACGTTGCCTGTGCAGGATGCAGGTGAGACATGAGCTTTTGGGAACACCTAATATCTAAACCTTAACAAATGCCTATTAGGATTAGCTCAATGCATAGAGGAGATCTGAGGTGAAGTCTGGAAGACAGGGTTGGAAGGCATACAAAGGAAGACAGCATGGGGCATAGACAAAGTTCTATGCTAAGCCCATGTGCTTGGAAACCTATTTGGTACTATAGTATGATTTTTTGTGAAATTGTGTTGTCTCTTTTCTTTTACCTAATAGACTTTGCCCCATGGAAAATATTCCAGAGCAAGAAATTCTAAAGTTCATTCTCCTGATGCTGTGGCTTTTGTAGGTCTATGTAGATTATTAGCATTTATATATATATTATAGATGTATAAGGATATATATAGATTTGTAAATATATAAAATTCTATATATAAAAATCATATACTCATATATAAATTTTTCCTTATTATATATTTAATATATGTTAATTATTATACATTAATATTTATATGGATTGTACACATATACTATCTACACTTACCTTCCAATTTATGTAGTTCTTTAAAAAATGAAAAGTGTTCTATTATTTGTATTATGATGATTACTTGTTTAATATGAAGGTGTTCATCTCAGTCTATTGGTCTTGTATTTGTATGTGTGTGTATACCACACAATATGTGGTAAGTTTATGCATGTACATGATGGGTAAACTTCCAATTTAAAATTTTTCAAGGGAACAAGTAAAACATAAAGACTAGTGAAAAAAACAGTCATATAGGAAGTACTCTTTCATACATTCTTATTTAAATGATACTGAATTTCATAGGCTCTTGAATTTCATTTTTTTCACTTAACTTTCCTAAATTTAAAAAATAACTATAAAAGTCTTAATACCCCTTTTTGTGATATAGAGGAAAGAGCCAGGGCTTTGAAGATCAATAGATTTTATTTCTTTTTCTAGCTGTAAGAACTTGAGCAAGTCACTCATTTTCTAAGACTTATGGGGACTTTTTTCTATGTATAAAGTGGTAATAAGGGGCTGGGGATGTGGTTCAAGCAGTAGCGCGCTCGCCTGGCATGCGTGCGGCCCGGGTTCGATCCTCAGCACCACATACAAAGATGTTGTGTCCGCTGAAAACTAAAATAAATAAATAAATAAATAAATATTAAAGTGGTAATAATTAGTACTGTGTTAGTCAGCTTTACATTACCGTAACAAAGCACTGAAATGATTAACTTATTTTTTAAAAATTTTTACTTGTTCTTTTTTAGTTATACATGACAGTAGAATGTATTTTGACATATTATATATACCTGGAGTCTAACTTCCCATTCTTGCAGTTGAACATGGTATGGAGTTACACTATTCGTGTATTCATATATGAACACAGGAAAGTTATGTTCAATTCATTCTACTGTCTTTCCTAGTCCCCTCCTCCTCCCCCATGAATGTAAAAAAGGTTATTGTGGCTCATGATTTGAAGATTACACTCCATGATCAATTGACTCCATTGCTTTAGGTCTGCTATGAGGCAGGACATCATGGCAGGCGTTCATGGTGGAGCAAAACCATTTACATTGGGATCTAGAGAGCAAAAAGAAAGACAAAGTGTCCAGAATCCCACAATCCTCTAAAGGGCACATCCCTAATGACCTAAGAACTACTCACTAGGCCCCTCCTCTGAAAGGTCCCATCATTTGTCAGTAGCACCATCCTGGGCACCAAGCCTCTACTTACCACATGGACATCTGCAGGTCATTTAAGACCCAAAGTGGAGGGAGTAGGAAGGACTGAGTGCAATTATGTATATGAAATAACTGGCATGTAGTGGATCCTCTAAATCCTATTATGATTATTGTCAGTTACCTGTCACCTTTTTTTATGTTTATAGCTTTTAAACTATAAGAGAAATAATGAAATTAAAGAAATAAAGACAAGTAAGCATAGAGAAGAAGGAAAAAATATCTAAAAAGAAGGACAGGAGAAGAAGGAGAAAGTGAAGAAGGAGGTAGCCAATGGGAAGGAGAAGATGAAGAAAAAGCAGAAGCATAGGAGGAGAAAGATTTCTCTCTACCTAGGATGATCATGCTAATTTTTAATGTATAGGTTACCCTTGTGGCAATTCCTCTATACACATATGCAAAAATCCACATGTACGTTCTCAGTAGATACATATCTTACAAAATTGCAGCTCCCCCAAGCATGATTTTTAGCACCCTTATTCTTTTTTTTTTTTTATTATTTTTAGGTGTAGATGGACACAACACAATGCCTTTATTTTTATGTGGTGCTGAGTATTGAACCCAGGTCCAGCCTACGCTCTACTGCTGAGTCACAATCCCAGCCCTAGCACCCTTATTCTTAACACTTAATAATATATGATAAACATCTTTCCATGCCAAAAAATGGAAAAGTTAATTATTATGACTAATATGCATACAGTGTTATGAATGTTTAATTTACTTTTATTCAGTATCCATGCCTTTTACAATTAAAATCTGTTATGTTTTAATTAAAATCTTGTTTCCATGAATACATACTCAAAACAGTTCATATGCTTTGTAAAAATTGCAATTAGAAGCCCATTTTAATCTCTCCTGATACACAACTATGCACCTCCTTCTTACTTTTGTATTCTCGATCTTTTCAGAGAGAATTGCTATCAACAATTGGGAGTGTATCCTCCTGTACCTTTTTCTAAGCGTGTGTGTGTGTGTGTGTGTGTGTGTGTGGAGTTGATTTTCTTTCCGGTTACTTTCAATAATCAGTCCTTGAATTTAAATATATTTTTCATGATTTAGAAATATTTAGTACTTAGAGAAAATATTTACACAGCTTTAGTCAAAGAGTAAAATAAATCATACATAGTTTATAGTTTATTTATATTGAATTATGCATAGGATTAGGTTAAATCTAGAAAATCAGCTGCCTCAAATACTTTTTGGTAGTGGATGGACGCAGGTGAATGGAACATCAATTATAAGTGAAACATATTCAGGAAATCACTTAGAAGTCAATGTAGAACATTTTACAGGCAGTTCATTTAACCTTATAAACTTTTTCATAAGTTTCACAATTATACATCTACACTTATAATCTGAGTGTGTGTCTTTCTAATCTAAACTCTACAAGTTAGATATTGCATGTATAAATCAATATAGTCTATATTACATTTTCATGGTTTTCCTAGTAACAATATCTCATTGAAAGCATCTTGATTTCCTTAATACTATAATAGAATCAAACTTAAAAATAGTGTGAAATGTTAACTTCAAATGATATTTCTAAGAAAGGAAATGGATTAAATGGATAAGATAAATAAGGATCTACTTGATATTATTTTTATACTCCTCTCAATGTTAAAAGCACTGGCCTAGATTTTCCAATCTATGGTACAGATCTGAATTAGTAAAATTGTCATGTATACTTTAAAATTAGCTATTGTACTTGTGAATATTTTCAGGTGATGATAGAAAGAAGTGCTTACATAGCTAATCCTGTACTAGGATGATTTAGCACTGATCCTTTTTCTTTCTTAAGATTTATTTAAAATGCAATCTTACATAATCTGGGTCATTGAGTAGAACTTAGAATTAGTAACTGGAACCTAAAGCTGAGAATAGGCAGAATGAAGGAGCCCATACAACTTTTTAAAACGATTCTCAAAAATTACACTTGATCCCATCCAGAAGCACTAAGAGGTTAGCCCTGCGGTCACTATCCACCATCCAGTTCCTACCCGGGTCAGAGTTTACATGAGAAGACCAGAAGTGAGTACAGACTGCGGGAATCACCAGAGTTGGCAGTCCCAGGCCTTGTGGGATATTTATAGTATGTCAGCCTAGCTAAGCAGGAGCTGTTTCCCAGAATTCCCTTCTTAGTACTTCAGGGGACAATTGGCCACCAGAGACTTTTGCATGAGAATCAGAAGGCAGAAGTGAAGCAGCAGCCATGTTTTCTCTCAGAAAGTCAGTTGCGGGTGCCACTCAAGCATATTTAACTGATTTTACAAGTACAAGGCAGCAATCCAGCTCACAGATCTTCAGGTTCCCATCTGATCTCCTTTTTCAGTGAGCTCCAATGACAAATGTATGTGTGGTCCATGGCAAAGGTCACCAGCTTCTACAATACTCCCCATTTTAGAAATAGGAAACTTAGAGGTGGTGAGAGACTGATGCACGTTCTTGTCCCCTCTACTTTATGTCTACCTTTTCTTTCTGATTGTCTGAGCTGCTGATGTTTGCCCCAGCACCAGAATGCAGAGCAACAGTTGTATATAAACCATATACAACATATAGGCCCTCCATAGTCAAGGCTTCTTCTGCACAAATGGATTTAGCCAAGTGAAGATCAAAAATATTTTAAAATATATTGCATCTGTAGTGAACATGTACAGACTTTTTTCTTGTCATTATACTATAAACTATACACTATAGCAACTCTTTACATAGCCCTTACATTGTATTAGTGTATTAGCTTTTTGTCACTGTGACCAAAATACCTGAAAAGAAGAGGAAAAGTTTATTTGGGATCATAGTTTCAGAGGTTCAGTCTGTAAATGGCCAACTCCATTGCTCTGGTCCCTAGGTGAGGCAGAACATCATGATGAAAGGGTGTGGTGGAGGAAAGCCACTCAGAATGTGGCAAGCAGAGAGAGAAAGAGGCCATCAACAGACATAATTCAGGCCATGACCTCAGTGATTTACTTCCTCCAACAACTGCCTATAATTATCACTCATTCAAATTATTAATCCATCAAATAGATTAATCCATTGATAAGGTTACAGCTGTCATCATTGCCTAAAAGCTACATCTCTGAACTTTCCTGCATTAGGAAATCTCACTTTCAAAACATAAGCTTTTCAGGGTGCTTTTCTAGGTCCACATTATAAGAATTAGGGATTGTTAATAATTTAATTATCTAAAGATGATTTGAGGAATATGGGAGGATGAGTGTAGGTTATATGCAACTATAACATTTATTTAAGGGATGTCAGCATCCAGATTTTGGTATCCAAGGGTGGGGTGGTGGGGTGGGGGTGAGGAAACACTGGATTTATGTCATCTTTTGGTATCCAGGGAATACATAAAGAAGGATAAAAAAGAATCACTTGGAGACTAAAGGATTCCCAATAAAGGGAGACAAACATCTTCCTACCCCAACTGTATGTTTCTTCTCAGCTAGAATCCTAAAGGGTCTCCTCTGGGCTCTCCTCTGAGCATGGAACAGAGAGTGAAGGGGAAGTAAGAGGGAGAACTCAGTGCATCCTCTGGAGTTCAGGGCATGGGTGAACATGGAGTTTAGGGTTTGGCTTCTTCCCAGAGATCTCTGTAGATCACAAGCTGGCCCATAATGCAGTGTGCCTGGGGGAAAGATAGGAGTAAACTCCTACCTACTTTACTCACTGGGATATATAAAAGAACTTCTCCTTGGCTCCAGTGCATGAGTCAGAAGCCATGGTACTGCCCAGGTGCTATCAAGTGAGGACTGCCCTATCAGGTGAGCGGTTTGGAAGTGTAGAACTGTGGTGGGAGACAATGGTTGACACAGTTACTGTTCAGCAATGGAGTAGTGAGGGGAAGGTGACTCCTGTCCCCCAAAGCCATTCAGGGACTAGCCAAATGCAGAGGCCACCCGTGGCAGACAGAACCAAACCAAGCTGGAGTGAGGTGAAAGATGCCTCCCACTATAAAGAGCCCTTCAGAGACCGTCACCTTCTCCCAGTTCCCCTTCCCAGAGGATGCAGAGACCCAGAAGTGGATGTGATGTCCCAGAGTCAGACCTAAAAGAGAGAGAGAAGAGAGGATTTAAAGGAGAAACCTGTTCAGGTCTCTTAAAATGCTGACCAAGCCTGTACTACAAGAAGACCAGGAGAGGAGATTTGTAATCTTGTGGGGATTCAACTTTCAAACTGTGCGGAACTAATTCGTTTTAAAATAACTTAAGTTTTAACAAAATGTAATGGAATATGCTCAAGAGAGCACTGGTGTAACTGTTGAGAAGAGTAGTTAGTGAAATTTAAAACTGTCATGTTGGAATCCACACTGCATTCAGACATTTCAATAAAGTGAATATTTTATAGGCACATCAATGGATTTATAAACGCATATATGGATTTACATACAGATATATTCACACATGTATACACATCTCATTTATATAAAGATAACTAATTTGGAAAGCTTGAGAACCTAGTGGCACCTGTGCCACATGCCTCACCCTGCCCACCTCCCTGGCACAAAAGAGACATTACTAATTAATCACTGCATTCATTCACAGTGATCCAGGACTCATATGTATCATCCTTTTCAATGCAGCATGCCAGGCATTCTGTTTATCATCATTGTTCAAGATCCCAGAACACAGTTCAGGAGCAGGGAGTCTGATTTTTAAGCAGTCAAAACTGATCTCAGGAAAACTATGCCTTTTATTTGCAGAGTTTATTTATTCGTACTAAGGGCATATTTCTAGTGTACTTTATCAGCTGTCATCTGACTTCTCAGTCCCCACATAATAATCGAGTCAGCTAATTAAGAGTTGGCATTTTACTGTAGAATAAAACCTGCCACTACTAGTAGAAAATCAGGATGCTGACAAAATGAAGAGGATATAATAAAACCAACTTCCACTCACTAAGCACTGACCTGAGTCCCAGGTCCCTGAAAGGTGCTTCCTTTTAATCTTCTCAACAGTGCTTTTAGGAAGGCATAAAATATGTTCCCATTTTATAAGTGAGAAAACTTGGGCTCATAAAAGTTAAGTGACTTACATAAGAATACACAGTCAGTGTCAATCCTAGGTCTTTGTAACTACACAGCATGTGGTATTTTCTGGTCACTGCATAAATTATCCCTAAAATTTCAGCTTTAGATTTCAAAAAGTTGTCTGATGTCATGTAATATAGGAGCAGAGGATCCCCTACAGATAAGACCTAAAGCAGAATAGAATTAGAATAGATTATTAGAATATAACAGGATTTAAAAATAAAATAATACATGATGTTATGATGATTACCCTGAGTCATTAAGAAAATATTACAGTAATATGTTCTATAAATAGGGAAGCTAATTAGAATATGTTTTTATTTCATTAATTAACATGTTTTAAACTATCAGAAAAATGTAGTCTAGTATGTGCCTATGTTGTATTCTACTATATATTATATAGTCTGTTATTGAACCAGAGATATTGGACACTTCAGGGTGACTGTGTTCATGTGTGTATAGGCACATGTGTGTACACATACACACACACACGGTTTCCTAAGAGGAATTATTAAAATGCTTTTACCAGCTGACAGTATGTCTCTACCTCCATCTTTCAGATCATTTTCTTATGATAAAAGCCTTAAGATTTTTTTTTCCTTTCTTTTTTTCTTTAATGAAGCAGGGTATAAGATCTTGAAGTTCTTGGACATTTCTAACTGTTCGTGTTTTTCTCATTTTCACTTTCTCTTTAGCTCCTGGTTAACTCAATGGCCCTTGGTTTCATAGAATAATTTCACATTCTGCAAACAATGTAAAATTACTTTCCTCCCCCTGCATTTAATAGAACTTCTTTGGGGGAGAACTCTCCCTTGGTGTACTTAGGAACGCCCACTGCTCCTCATCAAGAGCTTTGCTTTTGGTTAGGCAGCATAGAGGGCTAGTTAACAAAAGTCTCAGAAAAGTGAGTTTAATTCTTTGCTCAGAAATTTAGTAACATTGTGACCTTAAGCAAAACACTTGACCTTATTTTTCATCTGTAAAATTGGCCAATATCAGTTTCTATTCTTTGGGTCACTGTAAAGATTGAACAAACTAACATATATAAAGGCCTTAGAACAGTAATAGGCACAGAGCAAGCCCTCAATATGTTTATTAATTATCATTATTTCCTAAAGCCTTTTTCTTTTGAAATTGCCAGGTGGTTGAATGTCTTTGTCTCAGTTTGTGCAGTGAGATAATTTCTTAGGTCCAACAATTTATATGAAAAGAGATCAGATCAACTGTGGAGGAAAGGAAGGGCAACCAATTCTCTTGGAGGTGATTATCAGATGCATACAGATTAAAATTAAACAGACTTTTCTCCAAGCACTCTTCCCTCTATGGATTTTATTGTAAAGTTTTAATGCTGAAATTTGGATGCAGCACAACTATTTCTATGACAACTGATAACTAGAGATATAGTTTGGGAAATTATTTCATTGTAATAACCAACAGATTGAAGCAGTAAAGAGAAGATCTCTCATTTAATATCAGATTCTACAAAAAGAGAGAAAAACTATGTTTTCTTCTTTTTTTAAAAAAAAAAAAGTTATATTGTTTTCAAGTTTGTCTCATTCAGAAATCTTCCCTTTACATTAACTCGGGTTCAGTTGTGAAGTCCCAAAGGACGAAAAGAAAACCCATCGTCTTCACAGCACATTGTTGGGCTTGCTTAATAAAAGCAGCGCCTGCTTTGTTTTGTTATAATCCTTCATTCTTTAGGATTTAATGAGACAAGACACTGTATTTTGAAATGAACACATATACAAAACCAAGTCTATTTCCTCTGGGGATAAATCCCTTATAAAACTCCAGCTCAACAAATTTAAATATAATAATGGTTTTGACTAAATCTGTACCCAGTGAAATCCACTAATGGAGACCACCCCATAGTTCAATAAAACAAAACAAAACAAGAGAGTCCTGTAAGCAGGTGGTCTCATACACAAATTCATGGTAGCTTATGTTCAATTATTAACCGGAAGGATTCAGGGGTAATATAGAGTTAGCACTGTTCTTTTTCCTTCTTAAAGAATATCCCTTTTTTCCCCTCTCCCCACTGCAGATTCTTAAGTGCTTAGTGATCTGCCTGGTTTCCCTAGAAAAAACCAACCAACATAGTCGTCATAGGCTCAGCTGAGCTCTGGTCAACAAAAATGTCCTGCCCCTGTGTGGTATTAGGCCAATGGAAGGAAACCTCCAAAGGTAAAGATGAAAGATTTGGGGAGAAAAGGCTATTGTGCAAATGAAGATTGCATGAGTATAACCCATGCTCCTTTTCATTCTTGGTACAGAGGCCTGGTCAGAAGGAGTCAGTATCTGTATCTAATTTATACATTCAGCATTATGTATATGAAAGAATACCAAGACGGAGAAAATCTATCTCAGAGCAAGGAAAAGAAAATCACCCTGAACTCTGGCTTGTCAACCTAGCTACTAGTATGTATGCTTTCTTTCTAGACTTTTCCGTAGACACAGACATATACAGATACACAGGTTGTAATTCTTAAGGATATGCAGTTTTTTTTAATCGTGTTCTTTTTCATTAAACATGGAATGTTACTTCACAATCATCATATTACTTTTCATTGAATGTTACTTCACACAATCATTGTTTTAATGTTGGTACTAGAGGTTGACACACTATTTCTTCCCAGCCCAATCTGGCCCACCGCCTGTTTTGTAAGTAAAGTTTTATTGGAACACAGCCATATCCATTCATTTTTGTATTGCCTATGGCTGCTTTCATGCTACAACAGCAAAACGAGCAGTTGTGACAGAAATCCTATGGCCTGCAAAGTCTGAAATATTTACTGTCTGGCTCTTTATATGAAACATTCACCAACTCCTGGCATACATTTCATCAAGTGGACGTTCCATAGTTTATTTAATCAAACCTCTTTTTTTCTGAACATTTAGGTGGTATTCTCTTGTCTTCTTGCTAACATCTCAATGAATATCAGGGTTCATACTATTTTTATTTTTAAAACACAATTTCGTTAGTCATGGATATTTTAATAGCCCACAATTTCTATATAAAACCTCATGAAGGTGGGTGCTGCGGTGCACGCCTATAATCCCAGCAGTTCAAGAGGCTGAGGATCAGAAGTTCAAAGCCAGCCTCAGCAAATTAGTGAGGCCCTAATAACTTAGCGGGACCCTGTCTCAAAATAAAAAGGGCTGGGAATGTGGCTCAGTAGTTAAGCACCCCTGGGTTCAAACCCTGGCATAAACAAACTCATGATACAAAGTGTTTTGTCATATCATGGTACATTCTTTCTTACAATGAGGTGCTCACCATATGGACAGAGCAGGAGAGGATTCTGGCTGACCTATGAATATGTGGCTAACTGCTGGATGATAGTCTTGGAAGCATCATTCTGCTGCTGTCACAGGTATGGTTTTCCAAGGTGAGTGTGCGTTACGTGTTCCATCATTTGGCGGGTTGCCATATGTCATCTGCAGTGACCATTTTCTCTCCTATACAGATTTGCTGCACTAAATCCTTCTTTTACCACAATATCCAATTCAACCCTCTATCCCGGGGAGAACTGAGTTGCCTATTTTCAGAGTGGCACAGTGGATCTATTTCTAATTCCCATGTGATTTACTGAAAAGAAGGCCAGGTCTTGATATCTTGGGGGTAGCTATGCTTATTCTCAGCATGTCTGATTAGGAAAGAATAAATTAATCAGGAAAGGAAAGTTAATTGACTCCATGGGCTTTTCCCTTCCTAGGCAGCTTCACCTCATCCAGGCTCCATCTGCAGAAAGAATTCTCCTTCCCCAAGCAGACCTGGAATGACTTTCTGGGGGTCCTTGGGTGCACTGTAATGCATGCATAGAGCTCCCCACATGGAAATAGGCAGCTTTTTGGGAAGGAATGGCACACCCTTCACCCCACTCATCATTTGGATATAGGAGGACAAAATATCTTATACAGGGGCAAGGCAGGCTTCACCCATGGAAACAAAAGGCTGCTTCACCGGCCCTCATCTTGCTCCTTGGAGACCTACAAGATGTAATACCACACTTCCTCTTTGTTATTTATCTAAAAGTGAGGGTGAGGCCATAAGAGCAATGGATGGGGAGAGACAGGCCAAAAAGGTGCCCTCTGCTCTTGGACACCAAGATAATATACTTCATCCTATCTACATGGGTCAGGTAACCCTTCTGAAATTAAAAAAAAAAAAACACACAATAATTCTAACTTGTGTTCCCTCCCTACTTCCCCCAAGCCTTCTCATATATAACTTTCCTGTCTCAACAGTGATTCTGGTTTTCCCATGAACTGTTTTTTGGTGTATGGGGGAGGGAATCTCATCTTTTACTATTTAACTGTTTCTCTGGCATCTATATTTCCTTTTGTGTGTGTGTGTGTGTGTGTGTGTGTGTTTATGCCAAAACCAATATCTATCCTTATTTCAAAATCAGATTCTTAACATTATAACAGTGATATTTAAGAATGACAAAAAGTGGCAGATATAGAGGCTGCTAGAGAAGGGATTCATGTGTCCTGGAGCCAGTTTGCAATCTTTGCTGAGCTTTTATGGCAGTTCTTGTTGGTTGCTCGTCAGTCTATACTCAGTGCTGTTTGTCTTCTGAGGTGTCTCTCCTGTTCTCCAGCAAACCTGGATAAACTCTTTGAGAATAGAGTCCCCATATGTTGTATCATGAGATCTAGCACAGAAAGACTCCATAAGCTTCTGTTGGGGGTATATTTCCTCCCTCTAACAGTTATAAGGCAGTCTGGATCCAACCTACCCAGATCAAATCCTGCTTCTGCTGCATTAGCTTTATACTCACTGTGTGGGCAAGTCAGTTAAGCCCTCTCTCCCTCAGTTTCCTTATATAGAAGTGGGGAATTGTGAGCAAAGGCTATTAATGTGCTTAGCACTGCGTCTTTCACCTGGTAACACTTCATAAAGATTAACCATAATTAATATAAGGTGATATAATAACATTCACATGCACATGAGTTGAAAATCTTTTAAGTAGTAATTATCATTGCCCGGCCCCCACCATCTTACAGCTAGAAAAATTATCAAATCAAAGAAATAGTTTTCTTGTTCCAGATCACATAGTGAGTAGCAGGGCTGGGATATCAACCTAGGTCTGTCGACCCCAAACTAGAGTCTCTGCATCTTCCCACAGTCTTCAGTTTCCAGGCTCCTGCACTGGGGTTATTCATAGTCTCCCTCCACCTGCCAAAGTTGCTACCAATAAGCAGAATGAAGAGATAGAAAATAAGCCCCTTTGTATGGCATCTTTCCAGCCGTGGGTGCTGACAGTTTGGGGTTTCCTGAGTCTCCCTGATGAGCACCCTCTGTGACTATGTCTCAGAACACTGTGGCATCAGGCAGGAGATCAGCTCTGTAATTCCATAACTGTTCACTCACTGGCTGCTTAGTGAGAATCCACAATGACAGCAGAGATCCTTTCCATGATGAGAAATTGCCCCGTCACACAAATCTATTTAGACCACATCCTTCTGGGGTACAACCACCAGTTGATTTAAGATGCAAACCTTTTTGTAGTTCATTGACAGAAGGATGAAATATGGAGTTTACCCAGACTTTTCTTTGCTGAAGTATTTATTGTAAATCATTAGTTACTGTGAGTTGCTACCCATATATCAAGCAATTCCTACTAGCTCCAAGTGCTGAAAGAATTCTCTGTGCTTTTCTAGAAAATGTACCATTTGTCCAAGAATATAATTATTGTATTACATTTTTAAAATCCCAAGTTCATATATTCATATGGAGAAACTCAGACCCAAGGACACCCAATTAGCTGGGAACAGCCAATGTGGTTTTTAATGCAGAAACCACAAGTCTTTGGGGATGTTTCTGAACACGGATAACTAATGCCTCACCTACAATTCAGGCTGGCAGCCAGAGAAGGGAGGAAGTGGACAGACAGGGCACAAAGTATCCCCCTGTGCCAAGCTTTGCATTAAACACTTTATATAGTTCCTTTAATTCTCCTGACAACCCCTATGGGTAGGTATTATCATCATCATTTTACAAATGAATAAACTGGGGATCACCATCTTACACCACAAAGCAGTAGAACCACAATCCGTACTGAAAATGATTAACCTCCCCAAGTCTTTCTGCTAGATCACCGTACACAAAGACTTACAGCCTGAACTAGCTTATTCCTGGCTTTTGCTGGTTTGATTTTTCTGTGGGTGGCTTTGTAACAAAGAGGATGACTGAGGTCCCCCATCATCAGGGAAACCGTTGGACATGAAGGAGGAAAGCTGCTATGTATAGCAAGTATTTTCATCTCGCCACCAACAAAGATCAAGCACAAGAAATCTGAATCCCCCCAGGGGTGAGAGAAGGGGTAAGGTTCTATTTCCCCCTGTCCATTCTATCCAGAGCCTGCAGCAATATGGGCAGGCAATTAGTAAGAACGGATTTGAGCAAAACACCAAATCTGATTGATGCTGAAAGCACACCCATGTGGGAGCACACAAAGGGATGGAGAAGAGGGGTGGTCATATGAAGCAGGGCCTGTTTAAAAATTCTAATCCTCATAAGCTTCTGAGGAAGCTGTTCTTTTCACTGGGTGGTTTTTAATATTTATTGCCGAAGGCTGTTTTAATCCTGATGAAAATAGCCTGTCTTCAGGAAAAGAAGTGCTGTAGCTAGCTAGAATGAATGAATGTGGCCCTGGCATTTATAATGCCTTCCCAATTCACAGAAGGTAGAGGTGACCTGTAAGTGAATCTTGATCAAGTTCAGAAAGGACTACTGTCAAGAGGAAGTTGAGTTCCAAAAAGGGGTTGTGTGGGCCAGTTCTAGCCATGTTACTTCCTGAGTGGGAGACCCAAACTTCTAGAAGGACAGCAGCCCATGTGACCTACAGGTGAGAGGGACTGAGAGTTCATCTGCCAGGATCTCGATCCCATTTCGAGTTTCTAAGTCTCAGTTTCCTCATCACTGATATGGAGATAATCATGAAGGCACCCCTTCTTGTTTTGTCTTGATATCAGTTCAGATAATGAAATGTAAATTACTTATCATGGATTCTGGCACAGAGTAAGTGCTAAATATCTGAGACCACTATAATTTTTATTATGGTATGGTTTTCCCCCAAGGTTACCCCTTATTTATTTATTGCCAGAAAATGAGGAGAATGCCAGATATAAACTAAAAGAAATTCAGAGGGTCTGTTGGAAAGATTCAGGGAAAATTGATGATAAATCTTCTATTGATAAAATTTGGATTCAAATCTGGCTGAAGTTGGGAGGGAAATAAATGCTCCTGCTATTGTGAAAGACAGACGCAAATTAACCGTGTACTCAATTAGTGTTTTCACTGGCAGATACAATGTGTTGCTTGTATCCAACCATGTCATCATGTAAAAGCCAAACAGAGCTGAACCTGGGCAGAACTGTGAAGACAAGAAGTTTATCTGCCAGGTTCCCAACTGCTTTTTTTTTTCCCAACAGGTTCTCAACTGTTTTTTGTAATATTCCTGTTTTTTGATAACTGCAATCATTCAATTCAGCACATTTCTTTCTCTGTGCCATTTCCTATCAGCAGTCCTACAGAGAGGTGACTTAGGTTTCCCTTTCTGCCAAAGACAGAAAGACTAAGATTTTAAGATCTTTATAACCTGAAAGATGATGGTACCCATCCCCACTCCCATATGAAAGTCAAAATGAGAACAGTATCAAATTGTAAAACAAATTCATCTTTCAAAGTGACATAAAGCTTAACTCTAAGCTGGAATTGCAGAATCTTCTTTCTCAATTCCCTCTTACCTTTTCTTTCTGTGCCTCTGCTTTGCTGGTGCCCTAACCACATGTCTAATATGACTATGGAGAATCCAGCATCAAAATCCGATTATAAATATTATCAAGAAGAACTAGTAAAGATTCTGTTCTAGACTAAATTCTGGATATCTCTTCCAGTCTTGAGGAAAAGGCTGTATGCTCCCTCTAGTTCTTATTCTCAAAAGCACATCCAGTTTGCTTTCTGGTCTTTTACACCATCTTTTGCTTATAATAGGTAGTGTGCTAATTGGATGTCTTCCTCTCTCCTGCCTCTCTCTTCCCCCTCCTCCACTCCATGTGCAATATCAGTTACAAGCCTCTGCTATTTTTACTCTTCCAGCTCTGTGTCTCTGAAACACCTGTCTTTAGGCACTCATCTCTTTCAAAAGTTGGAGGGTGGTGGTTTCCTTCCACTTTTCCTTCCCTTTACCCAAAGAACTCAATTCAACTGTCTTCCCACGTGGCCTCCAAGAGGTTAGCTCACCAAAGCAGGTGTGTCTGTTCATCTCTAAAGCAGAGAGGCCTTGACCCTGGACTGAGAACTGTATCAAATTGGTAAACCATCTCTTGAACAGTAGGCAACAGTGATGGGCGGTGGAGGGACAGACACTGGAGCTACACTGCCTAGGTTCACATATGAGCCCCCTCACTTTACAGCTAGAGAATCTGCTTCAAATTCCTCACCTACAGAATGGAGATTATAGCAGGATAATAATTCTGTAAAGACAGGCAAAGAGTTCACACATGTTAAATGCTTTGAAGACTGTCTGGCATCTGACAAAATAAACATTAGCTATTACCATTCTTATGCACTCCTTGTTTAAGAGGAAGGGGTTTGTTCAAAAAAACCTAGTGTCCTGATGAAAAAGACCTTGGTCACCAGGCATTCTTACCTGGTTTCCTATTTATTTATCTATTTGAGACAGGGTCTCAATAACTCAGGCTCAGGGTCTAAGTTGCTGAGGCTGGTTTTGAAATTGTGATCCTCTTGCCTCAGCTTTCTTGAGCTACAGGGATTACAGGTGTGCACCATGCACCTGGCTGAGACTGTAATTGTTAATTGTGTTAAGATTCACATACCAAATTCTGGTCTCAACATATAAAGGATATGCAATAAAAAATAAAAGAAGGGAGTCAATACTTGTTGAGAACTAATGGGCCAGTTTTCAAACCTTAAGCTTCATAATAGCCCTACATAAAGGAAATAATCATCATTACATAGAGAAAAAACCCTAAAGACCTAAAATATTAGTTCACACAGGAGTTAAATCCCCTCACTATTCCCCAAGTTGTGTTGCATTTACTCCTACTGAAGTTCAAGATGGCATAGGGGGTTTTTTAGTTATTTTTAATTAATGAAATCTCTGTTCTCTGGGAAACAGATCCCTCAAATCCACCCCCTCCCTGCTTGTTGGAAGGGACTTCTAGGTTGAACTAACCCTCTGCTGCGCACTGAAGGGCTTCTGCAGCATAGACGGCTTCCATGGCAGACTATAGAAAGGGGCTCCGGGTGCTGGGAGAGCAGCTGAAGCTCAGCACCTGGAGCCTCAGTGTCTGCGGGTCAGCAGGTGGCAGCCAGCGCTCTGGCCTCACTTAGGCGGAGGCCCTCAGAGGTTGGGCATTCCCTGAGGTTGGGCATGCCAGCTCCTGGCTTTCAGTCTGAGAGTGTTAAGTGGGGCTTGAACATTGTCAAGGGTCTGGTCAGCAATCCCTCCCAGTCATGATTTGTTAATCCACCGTGGATGAGCCAAGATGAACAACCCTGCAGCTGCTGGACCCACGGGTGTCCAATCCATTGGGACATAAACCAATTGGCTGTGTTTTAGCTGGGAACTGTGAGTCAGAGTAGAGGATGACAGTGTGGTCTTCACCAACTCTTGCCCACAGGATCTGCTGTGTGGGTGAGTAATTACCCTAGTTATGTTGAAGCTTTCTTTCCAGAGCCTCTTGCCAGTGGTCACAGTTTGTTACTGCCTTTTAATTTAGCAATTGGCAGCAGAAGACTCATGTTTTGAGATAATGAGAAATCATAGTGTCTTCCCTAATGAGGAGATTATTTTCACTCCTCTGAACGTGTCCTTTTCCACTAGAAGCTGAGTGCAGCAGGCTCCTGCAGAAGAGAGAGCAGCTCACCTGGAGTCAGTTGGATCTCAGTTCTTCTCCCAGCTCTGCCACCTGTCAGCTGCATGAACTTCTTCAATTGACTCGGCCTCTTTTCACCTGTTTCCTACCATACAGGGCTGCTGGGAAGATTAATTACCAGCAAATAAGATAATGATAGAAGGATGCCCAACAATTGTGGGGGCTCAGTAACTGTGTCTTTGAAAGATAGTTATTGAGCTACCATGATTGCTGAGCAGCCTTATATTATTCACCATGTGATTATGTTCACTGTGGGCATTAATAATTGTGCTTTATTAATTAGTGAGCATGAAGTTCAAGGCTCTGTTACTAGTGGTGACAGGGGATATAATGACAATATTCAGGAGGGATTAACATTCTTCCAGGAGAGAAGACATAATTTGAGAACAGGGCAATCTACCCTGCAATGACATTCACCTTATGCCATCTCCGCCCAGGCTAGGCGGGCATCCATGTGGGCTCTGGCTATCAGGCTCAGCCTCTTGGAAGAGGTGACATGGAGTGAAGTATTAACAAGGCCCTCTGCCCTGAACACTACAGCAGATACCCAATAAACGTTAATTGTATTGAATGTTTGCACATATTTAATGGTTGGAATAAATAGTTTATAAATAAACTTTATAGTTTGTGATGTAAGCTGTTCAGAGGAAAAGCAAGTGTGCAAGGATTGTTAGATAATGTGTTTTAGGAAGGACAAGGATACATTTTTAAAACTGTTATGAATTTATTTGCATGGGGTTAGAGGAAAAAATTACTATGTCAATTCTGTGAGTTTATATATTATGTTCTTTGAAGAAAAGCTAAAGTTTCAAAAATGTATTCATTTTTCATATACATTAAATAAATATTTAAGTCCGTATGTGGATATGCAGTATGTGGATGAAGTTTGGCAAATTTTGCTGGAAGTAATGTAATCCATTTTTAAATAACCTTGGGTGGAAAGAATCCATTATTATGCGAGGCTGTGTGATCTTGAGTAGTTGTTTTCACCTTCCTGTGCCTCATTTCCCCCATTCATTAAATAGGAATAATTATTATGCTGCCTTGGAGTTGAAGGTTAACATCTATTACACATTTAAAACACACTTGGCATGTGTTAAGGTTAAATTAAAATATTAAAGAAAAAAATGAGGTTGCTATTAGTTTGGAGGCTGTTGCTGACTAAGTGAACCACAGTGGCTCTGGGTGGCTTTGCAGGTCTTTAATAGCAAGAGTGGTCACCTATGCCACACTGATGAAAACTGATAGGTCAACAGATTGGTCTGAGGTTCCCAGGAAGGGAAACCCAGAAAGGAAGGGGATTCCAGCTTTGACATTCAAACCCTTGTGGGTTACTTAAAGTCACAAGTACTTTACTGTATGACCAGAGAAACCACACACTTGAGCAGCTGGGAGCATATTCTTGCCAATGTACAAGCAGCTGATGTGACAACAGCATGGTGATTTTTCCTGTGGGATGAGTAAGTACCCAGTCAACTGAAATGACTTTGCTCTGAACCTTTGAACCTCTGTTCCAGTGAAGTCCTGGGCTCCCCTGAGTCTTCCAGGGGCATGTGAAATAATTAACCAAATCTTGGCTCCGACTTTTTTTTTTTTTAATTCTGTTGATGAACGTTTCATTCCAATGGTTCCAAATGCTAACCAATTTGAATTGGATGTCACAGTTTGTACGTAGCGCTATTTGTTTCTACCCAGAGATGGATACATTTTAATTTTTACCCACTTTGCATTTCTACCTCATGATGCATTGCCCCCAGGTTCAGAATTTTAAATTATATTATTCAGCAACACATATTAAGTTGATCAAACACTTAGCAAACATAGAAAGGCTGTCATTAAATGTCTCATGAAGAAAACAAACCTCTATCTCCAGGCCATCTCTCTTGAGCCCCACTCCAAAGCATATGATGTTACACCCTTGGAGAGTTTCAGTACACAATAACATTTCAAGGTGTTGAAAAGTCCTGCACCAAACAATTCTGTTTTGCCCAATCATGCTTGCTGATGTCCCCCCTTTTAAGTAATAACATTAATATTTCTGTTTCCTGGAAGGAAAAACAAGATATGCCATTTCAACACAGATGGGGAACATACAATCCACTGGTTTAGAAACCCAGGTGACTTACCCTACTTCTACTTTGTTCCTCATCCAGATGATCATGAAGTCTTATTGCTTGTACCTAAGAAATGTCTCTGGAGTCCTGACCCACCTCTTCACCTTTACTGCCTTAGCTTACATCCTTCTTATGTCTAATTTGAATATCTAGACTGTCTTACCCACTTTTAGTCTCTTTCCTCTATAATTTATCATTTTACTGTCCTAAAAATAAATTTAGTCATAATACTTTTCTACTTAAAACATCTCATGAATTCCTATTGTCCACACAATTCACCAAAACAATTTTCATAAACACTAATTCTCAGGGCAAAGTATAGGATGGTGGTTACAAGCACAGCATTTGGAATCCAATAGTCCTTGACAGGTCTTGGGACAGTTAGTTAGTCCTTCTAAGACTCAGTTTCCTCATCTATGAAGTTTGCATAGTTATATTACAGATGATATAGGGTTATGGTAAGAGATCATGCTTGTACAACACAATACAGCACCTACAATATTGAAAATGCTTCTGATTTCAGTCATTTTTATTGGTACTAACACTAAAAAACTTAGCCTCAGCTCTCCAGTCTCATTATATGTGTTTCAGCTACAGTAAATATCTACCTCCTTCTCAACATGCCAGGCCCTTGCTCTCCATAATTTTGCATGCTCTATCTCTTCTCTGCACACTACTAGTCTCTGCTTTTGTACTGAAAACATTTTCTGTCCAAGAGGCTACTATGCATGTTGAAATAAGTGTCATAAAGCTCACAAAGTTTTCTGTACAGGACACTCTGGAAGCCTTGGTCAGCTTACTTAGAATTGGGTAGAAATGTAAACCTACTGATTTAGCACAAATGATTTTCTAGGTTCCTTCGTGAATGAGGGAAGAAGAGTTCTTAGTTGGCAGAGAGATCCCATTACAGGCAGCAAAGGGAGGGACTCTATATAAGATAACATGCCAGAAGCAAAAACTAAGAAACAGGAGGACCAGGCCCAGAAAAAAGATTATTTAGCATAAAGCATAGTCCATGAGGATACTAGAAATTCAAGCCCACTTTAACAAAAAGGACTGCCTGGGTTAGGTGCAAAATTGTCCGGCGCCGTGGTGTACACCTGTAATCCCAGCAGCTGGGAGGCTGAGACAGGAGGATCACAAGTTCAAAGCCAGCCTAAGCAACGGTGAGGCACTAAGCAACTCAGTGAGACTCTGTCTCTAAATAAAATATAAAGTAGGGCTGGAGATGTGGCTCAGTGGTTGATCGCCCCTGAGTTCAATCCCCAGGACAAAAAAAAAAAAAAGATTAGTATTCTTATGAGAACTCTAAATCATCAAAAATTAGTAGTTACACTGGGTGTGGGTCAGGAGGCTGAAGCAGGAGGATTGCAAGTTCAAAGCTAGCCTCAGCAACTTAGTGAGGCCTTAACCAAGTTAGTGAAACCTGTCTCAAAGTAAAAGGAGCTCAGTGGCTAAGCATCCCTGAGTTCAATCCCTAGTACCAAAAAAAAAAAAAAAAAAGGAAAAGAAAAAAAATCAGTAGTTACAATAATAATACATCACCTTTATGAAGTAATTGCTTATGTGCCAGCATTAGGCTAAATGTTTTTCCTATTGTTTTTGACTGTAGATAGTGTTATCAACCCCACTCTACATTTTACAAATGAGAAAAATGAGGCATAGAGAGATTAAAAGATTTCCTAGGTACCTGGTTAGCAAGTGGCAGAGATCTATTGATTCTAGAGCTGGTGATCCCAACCGTTTATAAAATTGCGTCCTTATAAGGCTGTTACGGTTGATGAATTCTACTTTAACAGGTATGGACTAATACCAATAAATATTTATTATAATTAATATGTACAATTGAGATGTATCTTAGTATTATTTTTATAGCATGACTTAGTTTTTAAATGTTTAAAAAAGTTAACTTCCCAGAAGAAAATGTAATAGCTATGAGCATTTTTGTGCTACACATGCCTCTTGTGAAAATCAAAGTTTTAACCAAAATTTTTCTATTTTACATCCTCCCAGGAGGTTTCCCCAGCTCTGCAGCCCCGGAGGACACGTGCAATGGAAATAACTGGATTCAGTGCTCCTCGGATTTTGGTTTTGTCTGCGGGCCACAGAAGCATGTGTCAGCTTGTTTCTCTCTTGCCTGTCTGGGTTCTTCCATAAAAGCAGAACCAACTCTGTGGGGGACATTGCCTATTCCCTGTTCCTTCGAGCTTGTCCTTAGGGTGTCACCTTTTAAAGCCAGCCCTTGTCTCTCTTCCTATTCAAGCCAGATCCTCCCTCCCTTGTCTAATTCTTAGCCAAGCATAGCAAGACCAGCTGGTGAGAGCCTTGTAAAAGACAATGGCACCAGACCCTGCTTAATGGAACACTGCTTGTGCCAGGCGAAGCTTCCTGTATCAGAACAGTTGATTTTGAGTTGTGGCCCATCCTCTGACCCATATTGACATGCTGTGTTCAGTGGGGATTAAAAGCCTTGTGAACTGGAGTAAGAAGAGGTAGAAGAAAGAAGTCATTGTGGGTCTATAGGGAATCAATACTGCATCTTTGAAAAAGCCTGTGTCTGTTCCCAGACTGACCATCTGGGCCGTGTGGCCCCAAATCAGCTACAAAAGAGGAAAGAGAATAAGTTGGAATGGGAGAACTTTGCAAAGGCAGGTCTATAAGGTAGCTTCTCTGGGAAGACTAAGGAGTAGCCCAAGAGAGAATGGGCTTCAAGAAGAGGGGAGAAAAACTTACATTTGGATGCATACCTGCAGTTCATCTATCCTTCCCTGGGCCCTAGCAAACGTTTTCCAGATGGGACTACATAGCTCTATCTGTAGCATTCATAATTTCTTTCTCGAGTTCTTGAATGCCTTTAGCACACTTTCACAACAGTGTTTTTATTTCTGATGAAATTGACATTTCTGGTGGATTCCAAACTTGAAGCTTACGGGGCATGAACACAGTGGGGGTGGTAAATATTTAGAGAGCTGGTGTCCCTGCTTCAGGAGCCCCACAGCAAAGGAAGCGTGGCTTTGAAACCTGCTCTGGCTAACTTTTTGGAATTGGAGAGACTTTTATGAAATAGATATATTTCCCTGGAAGGCCAATCCACCAGATATGCTGTCATATGCAGGCACATGTGCTGTTCAAGTGGAATGCCGAGAGGCTGATGTTAAAGAACTGGCTCTGGCATGGATTCTTAAGATAGAATCCTCAGTTTTCACTAGTCGATGAAAATGGCAAAACTGAATCTACCAAAAGGATCTTGTGTTGAACTAGTAGGAAGGCAATATTTTGATTCAGGAGGGAGTTTTACTAGGTAGGTCTGTCCACCAGGGTAATCTATAGCTCTTCTTTTCCACCACATTCCAGTGGTCAGAGGTCCAGCCGACTGACTCAGCTCTACCCACACACCTTCACAGGCACCTCCAATTCTCTAGTCCCAAATGAATACATTGCTCCCACACCCCAACCTGTCTTCTTCCCATGTTCTCATCTGCAGCAATAGAGCATCAGCTCTTCCAGGGGAGAAGTTTCAGCACCCCTTTACTCCTCCCCAATTCTCTCTCTCTCCACCGGCCGGCCCTTCACCCACCGTCTGCTTCTTTCCCCTCTTTATCACTGCCTCTGGTGCAGTTCAACCTCGTTATCTTTCACCAGTCTCAGCATCATTTGAAGAATTTTTTTTTCTTTTCTGAGTTGAATTTGATATAATATTAACCATTAGAAGTGAATATTTCAGTGGCATTTACTACAATCACAATATTGTGTGACCACCATTTCTAATTTCAAAAATTTTCCACACCCCACAATTAGCCCATTCCCATCAAATTGTTACTTTCTATTTCCTCTTCCCCCATCCCCTGACAACTACCAGTCTGTTTTTCTGTTTCTATGGGATCTACTGATTATGGACATTTTATATAAATAGAATCATACAACATCTGGTCCGACTTCTTTTACATAGAATAATGTTTTCTAGCTCCTCTACACTGTAACATGACTAAGTACCTCATTCCTTGGTGTGGGGGAGTGACATTACATTGTACCTATACACAGTAGTTTGTCTATCCATTCATCCTTTGAATGTTTGGCCAGTTTCCACTTTTTGGCTATTGTGAGTACTGCAGCTGTGAACATGTGGGCACATGTATTTGCTTGGCTAGCTGTTTGTAGTTTTGGGGGTAGGTACTTAGAAATGGAATCAGCAGGTCATAGGATAATTTGGTGTTTAACTTTTTGAGGAACTGCCAGGCTCTTTTGAACCATTTCCATTTCCACGAGCAATGTATGAGTGCTCCAGATTCTCCACATCTTCACCGACACCTGTTATTTCCCAATTTTTAATTATAGCCATTCTAGGGGTAGAAGTAACAGGCAGTTGTGGTTTTGACTTATATTTACCGAGTGACTAGTGATGTTCACAATCTTTTTATAAGCGAATCAGCTATTTGTATGTGTTTTTTCTAAAGAAAGTTCTTCTTAAATCCATTGCCTATTTAAAAAAATTATTTTTTGTCATTTTGTAATGGTACTTTATATATTCCGAATACTAGACCCTTATCAGACATATGATTTGAAAATATTTATTTCCATTCTATAGGTTGTCTCTTAACTTTCTTGATAATATCCTTTGATGCAAAAAAGTTTTTAAGAAGAAGGAGGATGGGCTGGGAAAAGGGAGGTACTGGGGAATGAGGTAAATCAAACTTTTATGTACATGTATGAATATGGCATGAAGAATCCTCCTATTATGCATAATTATAATGCATCAACAAAAAGAGGGGGAAAGTTTTTAATTTTGATGAAGTCCAGCTTATTATTTTTTTCTTTTGTATCATATCCAAGAATCCATTGCCAAACCTAAAGTCATAAGCTCCTATGTTCTCCAAAAGTTTTATAGTATTAGCTCTTGTGTTTAAATGATTGACTTTCTTAAAATGCTTTTTAAATCATATTTCTCAAAGTATAATTTATATATATTACCAATTTTTAGTGTACCACTTGGTGAGTTTTGACAAGTGTATAATTATCACATAGCCACTTCAGCAATCATGACTTACAACATTTCCATTGTCCTTCAAAGTCCCCTGCTTCTCGTTAGAGTCAATAACCTCTCTGACTCTGGCCCCTAGCAAGAACTAAATTGCTTTATGTCAATACATTTTTGTTTTTGTTTTTTTTTCCTAGAATTTTATATAAATTAAATAATTTAGCATAAGGTGTTTGCTTCTGGCTCTTTCATTTATAATAACGCTTTGAGGATTCACATAAGTTGTTTGTATCAGTAATTCATTTCTTTTTTATTTCTAAATAGTACTCCCATTGTACATTTATGCAACAACTTGTCTGTCCCATCACCAGTCGATGGACTTTTGTTTCTAGTGTTGAGCTATTGTGAATGAAACTGCTATGCAGATTTCATAACAAGTCTTTTTATGGACATATGTTTTTATTTTTCTTGGATAAATTCCCAGAAGTGGGTTTGCTGAGTCATATGGTAAATGTATGTTTAACTTTATAAAAAATTGCCAAACTGTTTTCCAAAGTGGGTGTATATTTTCAATTCTCAAGAGCAAAGTGTGAGATTTTTAGATGCTCTAAATCCTTAACAACACTTGTTATTGTCCACCTTCTTTTATTTTAACTATTCTAGTAGTGTGCATTAATACCTTATATGTTTTTTGGTTATACTTATTTTTAAGACAGTTTTAGATTAAAATAAGAAAATTTCACAGGAAGTACAGAGAATTCACATATGCTCCTCTTTCCCACCTCCTTAAATATTTCATATGGTGTGAGATAGGGATAAAATATCATTCATTGGAGTATGGATATCTAATTGTCCCAGGACCATTTGTTGAAAAGACTATTCTTTCCCTGTTGAACAGTCTTGGCACCCTTGTTAAAAATCAATTAGCCATAGATGTTTGGGCTTATTTCTGGGCTTTCAATTTTGTTTCATTGGTCTATATTTCTCTTTTGCAAGTGCCAAACTATTTTGATTATTGTAGCTTTGCATTAAATTTTGAAATCAAGAAATGTAAGTCTTCCAAGTTCTTTTTCAATTTTGTTGTCACTGTTTGGGGCCCTTTGCAATTCTATATGTGTTTATGTAAAAGTTTTTCTATTTTTTTTTCAAAAAAGATATTGGAATTTTGAAAGATTGCCTTGAGTGAGTGAGTGTGTGTGTGTGTGTGTGCGTGCGCATGCACGCATGCACATGGGTGTTGCTTTGGGTATTATTTTCATCATAACAATATTAAGTCTTCCAATCCATGAGCATAGTATATCTTTCCATTTATATATTACTTCTTTAATTTCTTTCAGCAATGTTTTGGTGTGTTTGGTACAAGGTTTTTACCCCCTTAGACTTATTTCTAAGTACTATATTTGTTCTCATGAAATTATAAATGCAATTATTTTCTAAGTTCCTTTTTCAGATTGGTCATTTCTGATGAAAAATGTAATTTTTAAAATTCTTTTTAAATTTACATATTAAAATTATATATTATTTATGGGGTACTCTGTGATAATTCAATGTATGGATATAATATGTAATGATCAAATATGGATAATTAGCCTTCCCTTAAAACTTATCATTTCTTTGTTTCAGGATTCTCTGAATTCCTGTCTTCTAGTACTTTATAACACATATAATAAATTGTTCAGAAATTTAAGCACTCTACTATATAGTAGAACATTAGAACTTATTCCTCTGTTATAATTGTATTTTGGTACCCATTATCCAACCTCCCTCCATCCTCACTGTTTCTACTCTTACTAATCTCTAAAGGTTACTATTTTACTTTCTTCTTCTATGAAATCAATTTTTTAAACTACTACATATAAGTGAGAACATGCAGTAGTTGTTTTTTGTATTCTTGGCCTGTGTCAAATGAATAACATAATACCCTCCAGTTCCACCCATGTTTTTTTTTTCAAATGAGAAGACTTTATTCATTTTTATAGCTGAATAATATTCCATTGTGTATAGACCATATTTTCTTTATCCATTCATTCATTGATGGACCCTTCAGTTGGTTCCTTTTTTTGAATAGTGTGTGTAGTGGTGCAACAAATATGGGCATGCAAGTATTTATTTGATATACTGATTTAATTTCCTTTTGATATATACTCAGTAGTGGCTGACTAATATGGTAGTTTTATTTTATTTTTTTTGAGAAAACTTCATACTGTTTCTCATAATGATTATACTGAAAATATGAAAGAGTTTTGTTTGTTTTTCTTGTATCCTGAACTTTTTGCATCCTGAAATTTCACTGAAGTCATTTATTACCTCTAGTAAGTATGGGGTTGGTGGGGGGATTCTTTGGGAATTTGTATTTATAAGATCATCTGTGTTAGAGATAGTTTTATTTCTTTTTTCCCAATTTGGATGCCTTTTATTTCTCTGTTTCTATAATTCCTCAGCTAAACTTACAATACAATGTTAAATGGCAATGATGAAAGTGGGCATCCTTATTTTATACCTGATCTAAGGAGGAAAGATTTCAGTCTTTTATCATTGAGTATGATGCTAACATTACCTTGTTCACAAATGTCCTTTATTATGTAGGAAACATTCTGTTTTGTTCCTACATTTCTGAGTATATTTTTTCCATGAAAGGATGTCAAATTTTGTCAAATGCTTTTTCCACATCAGTAATGATTCTGAGGCCTATTCTCTCCTTCTATTATTGTGAAGTATTAAATTGATCTATTTTCTTGTATTGAATGATCCTTGAATTATAAGGATAAATCCTACCTCATCATAGCTTTATATGTTGTTGGATTTTCTTTTTTCCCCATCTTTCATATTTTGTTTAGGATTTTTGCTTCTGCAATCAAAAGTAATATTGTGATTGTACCTTTTTTTTTAGTGTCTTTGTCAGGGTTTTGGTATCAGGTTAATACTTGCCTCATAAAATGAGTTGCACATTTCTCTCTCATTTTGAATTTTCAGAAGAGTCTAAAAATGATTGGTGTTCATTCTTTAATTGTTTGGTAGAGTTCACCAGTGATGCCAGGCCAACTGCAATTTTACATTCCTTCTTCTTGGAATCAACACTCTCTGTTTAGGGAGGATCTGAAATGTCCCCCAAAAGCTTGTGTGTTACAGGGTTGGTTTCCAATGCAGCATTGTTCAGAGCTGAGGCCTTGGGGATGTAACTGATCATGAGAACCTGACACCTTTAGTCGATTAGCCTATTGATAGATTAGGGAGGTAGCAGAAACTTTAGGAGGTAGGGTCCATTTGGAAGAAGTAGTTCCCCTCAAAGTAGGGCTTTGAGGGTTTATTTTGTCCCCATCCCTTTCCTCCACCACCTCTCTCTTTTCCTCTCTCTTCCCCTTTCTCCCCGCCACCCTCATCTCCTGTCCATCATGAGGTAGTCCACTCTGCTCCATCACATGCTCCCTGCCATAATCTGTCTTCACCATGGGCCCAGACGCAATGGAGTAAAGTGATCAAGGAGCGAAATCTCTAAACTCTGAATTACAATACATCTTTCTTCCTTTAGGTTGACTTTCTTGGGCATTGTCACAGCAACAGAAAGCTGATTAACACAACATTAACCCGATACCAAAACCATGAATGTATTCTTTCTCTTACAACCATAGTGATCTTCCAAAACACCAGTCATCTCAAATCACACCACTGCTATAAACCCTTCCATTGTTCCTAATTTTCTGTAGAGTAAAAGTCAAACTCATATTTATGATGTTGAAGGACCTTCATAAACTGCCTCTACTCACCTCTCTAGGTTCATCCACTGCCATTTTAGGTACCTGCCAATGCTTCACACCTCCTGCTCCATACCAACAGCATGGATATACTCTCACTCCCATCTACAAGGAAGGGCTTTTGTTTTCCAATGTGAAGCAAGCTCTTTTGGGCCTTGGTACCATTGCACGTTCTATTTTTGTTTTTACCTTGTACACCATTGCCTGTCTTGGACACCTGGCAAACACTTCCTCATCCTTTAAGACTTAGCACAAATATAACTTCCTCTATGAAATCTTCCCAGACACTTACCCTCCCCAAGCTACAATAAGACAACTGCACTATTTTTTTTTTCATTGCAGTCTTTTGGGGTATCTTTTTCAGATTCTTCCTTTGATTTCAGATACTTTAAAAATAGGCACCCCTGTTGAGAGCCACAGCGGAAGGGGCCCCAGCAAACTTCCAGCTGCCGGCTGATGATTGGCTCACAGCGGCCCCAGCAACATCTAGCTGATTGGCTCCTCTGCGGTGATGCTCATTGGGCTGTTTCCCTGCCCTTTCAGACCACGGAGCTGCTCATTGGGGGACTTTTTTGGCTCCGCCCACGTGACCCAGCCAATCGGCCTCAAGAGCAGGAGGATTATGGGAGGTAGAGAGAAGCTTGTGTGGGAGAGAGAGGCTTGTGGAAAGCCGGTGGTGGCAGTTGAGGCTCTGAGGGTTTTTCCTGAGAGGCTGTTTTGTTTGGCGTGTGTGGTTCTAAAAATAAAGTTAGTTTCTTTTGACAAGTGGCTCCTGATTGTGCCCAGCCAGACTGCGGCACACCCCTTCCTTCTGCATCCTTCATTGATGTTGGGCTTGACCATGTACTGGTTTAGTCATATGGTAAATAGAAAGAGTTTATATCCCTTTCCCTTGACATTGGGCTTGATCACATGACTTGTTGTCAGCAACATCATGCAAGCATAGTAACCCAGAATGTGTCTGTGCATGTGGATTTCCACTATCTTGAAAACAACTTTTCCTAGGTAGCTGGTGTCCCATTAGCCCAGACCCAGAATGAACACATTTGGAGTAGACCCAAATCCAACTCAGTGCAGCCAGTGACACAGCTTAGAGAAGAGTCACCCAGGGAAGACAAACCTAGATGAGATTACCTATGGCTGCATTTGGAAATTGCTTTTCACATAGCTTTATTGTGGCAATTGTTGACACAGGGGATTTTTAAAAATATAATTTTGTTTTAAGAGATTCCAAAAATTACCAAGAGTGTTACAGCAAATGTTTCATGTACCAACATCCAGAATTGGCAGGCAGGTAAAAGGACCATCTGGAGGTTTTTCCATGTGGAATAGTCCATGAATTAAATAGTTCAGTCCTTGAGTGAAATTAAATATTTTGCTCTCTCTCTCACATTTCTTATATTTACTTAGGTCTTATTTCTTTCACAAGAGAAGCAAAATACTACAGATAGTTTCTGCAGCATTATTAATAGAAACTTGAAGTCTGAGACTATTTTGTTCTTTGTACATCAGTGGCTAGAACCATGCTTGACACATCCTAAGTGCTCAATTTATTATTTTGGGTTTTTTTTGTAAGAATAACTGAATAATGAAGGTATGCACTCAGGGCCAGCTGGCTGCGTACATTTAAGGTCATTTTAGGGACATTCAACATACTTTTGCTTTTAAGGTATCTATTGTTGGCAATTTGAAACATGAATAAATAAATAATTCCTTACTTGTACGTTTTGCATCTTCCTCATCTTCATATATCATCAGGGTCTATTCATTGGTTTGAGAGGTATTTGTCATGAAAGATATATGATAAAAACAAGTGTCAGCCTCTTGGAGAAGTTTTCTTTTGGGAGAGATACAGTCTTAATCAATAAAACACTCATTATTTAAAGTCCTAAGTATTAAAGTCACAATACAGACAGGGCCTCTTTCTTCAAATTGAAAAGATTTACCCCTGATGCTGGAACTGCATATATTATCTCATTTAACTCTCGACATTTTTTATCTTGGTAGGTTACTTGGCTTTCTGTCTGAAGTGGTTCCAGCATATCTGTGGGAGCCTGGGGATGAACTTCTACCTCTAAGGCAGGTAAAAATAAACATCTGGAGGTTTCTCCATCTGGAAAAGTCCATGAATTAAGTACAGTTGGGCTTTGAGAAAAATTAAACATCTTGCCATGTCTCTCACATTAAGTATTCCTTTTATTCATTTCTAACTGGTCAAATTTTAAACCACACAGGTAGAGAAAATGAGCCATTTCTGAGTGTCCGCTATTTGCCAGGAAAAGGCACATATGTCTTTTCCTGAACTTCTCACTTGCTCTAACTCTGTCAACTCTCCCATGGGGTTCCATCATTTCCTTCCCAGCACTTCACACCACAACCATTTGAGCTGCTATTGTTCCTAAAACCTGCCCTGTTGCTTCTCACCAGCACCTTTGTGCTGATATGTCTTTTTTTTAAATTTATTTTTATTTATTTATTTTTTAATTTTTTATTGTTGGTTGTTCAAAACATTACAAATTTCTTGACATATCATATTCCACACTTTGATTCAAGTGGGTTATGAACTCCCACCTTCACCCCATACACAGATTGCAGAATCACATCAGTTACACATCCATTGATTTACATATTGCCATACTAGTGTCTGTTGTGCTCCGCTGCCTTTCCCATCCTCCACCCTC
>NW_026000103.1:1318988-1360814 GCF_001458135.2 Marmota marmota marmota
CTGGCGAGCCGCTGGGCCTGCTCCGGGCGCTGGCAGCGGCCCGGCTCCTCCCCTCTGGCTCGACAACAAATTGAGGAGACTCGGGTGTCTGTGCCTCACCCCCCCTACCAGGAGACCAACTGTTTCTGTCGCCGCTGGTATTGATAAAGTTCTCTCCTCCGCCGCTTTCTGATGACATCAGATCTCTGCCATGTTGGTATCCTATGCGAATGGCAGCATTTCGTTCCCCTTGCTGGGCAACCAAAGCAACGGGTGAGTCCTGACCGGCCCTCAGCAGGACCCGGACGGAGAAGCAGTTTCCGTGGGCTCCTAGCCCTGGGCCAGGGCAGTTCCGGGAGCCGGAACTCGGCCGCTCCGTGCTCGGTGTCGTGCTGATATGTCTTTAACCTAGAGTATCCTACTACCTTTTTTCTTCAAGAATGGTCCCAAGACCAACATAATCAGTGTTAATTGGAGCTTGTTAGAATGCAGAATCACCCCACCCCAGGTACTGAATCAATTTCATTTCCATGTCCTTTGCAGGCAATCAAGCTACAATAGATATTGGAATGAGGGGTGACTAGCCATCCCCAAGTGGGACAATTTACTGTCTCCATATTACAAATGCAGAAACTGGAGCTCAAGGAGGTTAGAGTTGTGTTGTAAGTGACAAAGTCAACATTTGAACACAGTCCTCCTGGTTTCAACATTCATGTTCTCCCCTCTATATTATGCAACAATTTTAAGAATTTCAGACAAAGAAGAGAAACACCTTAGGATACTGGGATTGTCTTCCACACATAAATAACATGAGGTAGGCAACTGCTCATTCTAAAGTCAGTTTATAACTGAGAACTTGCTCTCGGAGAACAAGGTCATCATAGAGATTAATGCTGGAGAATGATGGAATGCATTGGCGAAACAAAAAAAAAAATCTTTTGTGATTTTTAAGGTCCATTTGTAAAGATCAGTCCTACTGAGTTTCCTGTGTGTGCGTGTCTGTATGTGTACAGTGCCTTTCCTAAGACAATGCATTCAAAATGTGTCTATATGAAAAATAAATGAATGCCTTTGTACCCAACGTGTCTAAATTAGTGTATGTACATATTGCATATCTGGATATAATATGTACGTGTGACTGTGTATTCAAGCCTCTTGCTACTCAAAGTGTAGTCTGAAGAAGAGCAGAATTGAAACCACTTGGGAAATGGTAGCAATGCAGAATCTCAGGCATCACCTTTGACAAACTGAACCAGAATCTGCATTTTTATTCAAGACCCCAGGTGATTCACATGTACAAGGAAGTTTTGAGAAATAATAAACCATCCCAGGGATGACAGACAGGACAGGCTCTTGGGTCGGGTCTAAACTCAAATTACTGGAAATCTGCCAGGAAAAAAGACGCTTCAGTTACCTGCAATTTACTGGACTCATTATCTCACCCCTCTGTTCTTCACATGCCTATAGACAAAGAGCTCTCTAAACACTTGAGAAAGATCATGCACACATTTTACCACAGCCCACAGAGCATATCTGAACCTTTGTTGACACTCTAGATCCAGACTGATATTAAAAGTTTTCCTCTGCCAGAACATAGTCATTTTTCTTAGCATGCCAAAAAACTTGTCTCTTACATTCAATAGAGCTATCCATCTACCTCTTTCTCTCTCTACCTTGTCTAATTTTCCTCTTCTCTCCCTCCCCAGCCACTCGGTTAGCAAGAAGATAACTTTTCACTCATCTCAATTCTGACAACTCATAGGATTAATTTTTATCTGCTTCAATGCCCCACTATTAAGTATTTAGATGTAGATATCTGTCTTTTTTGTTTTGCTTCATGCAGGGGAAGATGGAGAACAATTAATATTTCTAAAATTTCTAAATACTTTGAATAAAACTGATGCCCTTTCCTTTCCTTAAATTTGTCTTGGAAAGAATGACATGGGTTAGCTGCACTGATACCATCTCTTTTTTTTCCTCTTCTATTATTGCCCACCTTAGCTTTCTTGAGACTATAGAAGTTACACTAGGGTCATATTTCTTTTATCTACTAGAGTGACATGTACTTTAACTTAAAAAAAGTGGCATTTGGAGCAAGCTAAAGATAACAACTAGTGGTGATTTCAGAGAAAAAGTGCACTGCTGCTTTTTCTGTCTAAGCCTCTCTTCTTAAGAAAATAATGAAAAGTGTCTCATATATCCTTTTGCTAAAGATGGCATCAAATGATCATATGATACAAGTGGGTGACATAGTATTTTACAGGGTATTATACAGTTATATGGTTGGAAAACCAGCTTAGTAAATGGTGATTTTATAAATAGGAGCATGCATTTGAGGCAGGTTAGAATTTTAATCAGCACATCCAAGAGTGTCAGTTTTTTTAGTCTCTGCAATCAAATTAAACATGATTCTGAGCACCCACCTACCTGTCCCAGCAGGAAATGCAAGTTATTAATAAGGGGTTGTGCAAATCTCTTAGGGTCTCACCCAGAACCTTATTATCAGGGAGGTCTCCTTGTCATCACCTATCTGTCCACCTTTGAGACACCTGTTATCCTAGGCACGTGATCTTTTCTGGTCCCATTAGGACATAGGACCGTGTGATGGGGCCAGAAGCTCCATGTTCAGAGCCACTTACTCTGATTGCCTCTTTCTTCTCTGACCTTTCTATTCTAAGTGAACTCTCTCTGTCTTCTCTCTAAATATCCTTAAATGTACTCCTCAGCTAAATCTCATTGGGTTTAGCTTTTACAAAAGACGGGAGATATAGCTGTCTTCAAATAGCTGCTGCTCTCTGCCCCGCTAAAATCCTCAAAGCAAGGGAATATCAAGGGTCCAGCTACTTGCCTGAAATGCCTGGGAAAGGAAAACATTTAGTAAGTCAATTCCAAGTTTATAGCCCAGAGGCACATTCAGACTACTATGTGTGCAAAGAGCTTGTGTCTCTCTCTATGTTCATCTTCTAAACTTTCAGCAGAGAGGAAAGGCCACTATTCTCTTTAGTTTATGACCCAAGACCAATGACAAGCAGCCCAAGCAAGTTCCCACCCTGGTTTTATTTCATTATTTTTCTCCTTTATTCCTATGTCAAATCCTATCCCTCAGAGATTTACCCATGAATATATCAGCATATATTTTCTAAGAATAAGAATACTTTCTAACATAACAATAGTACCATTATCAAAATCAGAAATTTGACATTAATACAATACTGTATCTAATCCAACATCCTTTTTCAAATTTCACTCAATTTTCCAATATTTCCTTATTACAAATTTTCTCTGGGAAGATCCAATTCAGGATCACTCTTTATACTTATTTTTTTTTTTCATTTTTCTTGAACCTCCTTCAGTCAGGAACAGTTTCTTATTCTTGCTTTTGATTTCATGACATTGAAACTTTTGAAGAGTATGGGACAATTAATTTATAAACTGTCTTTCAGTTTTGAACAGGAATAACATTAGGTTAATAGTGTTTTTTAGTGCATCATTTTAGGGTCCCATGATATAGGTTGGCCTTAAAATTCAGGATATTTTTGTCATTTGATTATGCGATATATATCAAGTTTCTCCTCTTTGTGACTAATAAATAATTTATGGGAGAATATTTTAAGATTGTATAAATATCCTGTTTTCCTAGCCAACTTTCATCTATTAAATTTAGCTCTATTGATAATTTCTAATGCCATCTGTGAGTGTGTTTATACTTTACATAAATGAATTTAAACTTTAAATCTTTCTTTTTTTCATTCAACCCTAAGATTTCCTCCTATTACTGTTTAGATCTATTTATTGATTTTAGCTAAGTCATCATATGTTATTGAGCATATCACTCACATTTTACTCATCTTCATTAAAGTTAAATCTTCAAACTGATAATAATACATATTCCAATGCCTCTTCCTTTATGGAACTGACTGAGGATTTCTTTGGGCTCTAGACCCACGTGCAGTATTTCTGGGTATAAAGTACACATATGTTAATTTCACCAAGGACTATTTTTCTGAATGACTGTGCTAGTCATAGCTGAGAGAAGTGTATGCGACTCCTTTCTCTGAGTCCTCACAGGATTATGGCATTATGCAGTTCTCTCATTTTTTCCAAACTGAAGAGGATAGTGCATTTCCAATAGTTTGGAATTCTTCTGCAAATGCTAATCATTTAATTTCCCTGTGATTAAAGTTTTCCTTGAAGTCCTTTGCCATTTTCCTATTTAGAGTCCTATTCTTGCTTGTTGGCTTTCTTTGTATAGTCCAAAAGATAATCTCATTTTCTTTTGCATTGAAAATACCTTCTCTTATTCACCTCTCATTTGTTAACTCACAGTATTATGTCTTCTACTTAACAGAAAGGGGAGTGTGTGCCATAACATGATGAGCAGGTCTAAACTCACAGTGACATGAAATGACTCTAAAGATGAAAACTCCTGTAGTAATGTTTAAATTAGTCATGAGATTGTTGGGTTCCATGATTATTCATCTATTCTATTTTATTTCCAGATATTGGAAGTGTTTGAGACCTGATAATGGTCTAGTCATGAGAGCATGGACTCAGGGTTGTGGCTTGGGAATTAATCTTGATGCTGTCAATCACTACTGGTGTGGTGTAAACAAGTCATTTAAATGTTTTGGTCCTCAGTTTGCTTTTTAAATTAAATGAGCTGTTTGACCTGTTATTTTGCAAATGACTACTGGGAGGACAAAATGGAAAGCAAATCATATAAATGTGCTTTATAAACCATAAAGTACTACATATATACAAGGGGAGTTATGACCGCTATTAGCTATCATAATCATTAAAAGAAGTATTGCTGAGAAGAGCTGACGCTGGAAACAGTATCACAGACCTACCCTTCTACACCCCCACCCCCCAGTGTTTTCCTTCGGTTTAAGGCCTCCGAAGCACACTTACATCCGTAATAGTGTAGGCTACACAACCAAATTTACACTGTAGGCTTCATATTGGACTTAAATACTTTCTCATGAGCATTATTACACTTCTCCATACATCTTCCTTTTGATTAAGGGAGAAAATAACTATTTTTATATCTAAAATATTTTTTAAATCTCCACCAAACATTTTTAAGAAAATTCCATCAAAATCCATAACTTGCATATCCTCTGTGGTTTGTTGAATATTTCTACCAAGTGCCACAACACAGATCTCGAAGTATGTGGCATAATGGTTAAGAACTCAGGCCCTGGAGACAGAATGTATAAATGTGAATTCTGTCTGACAACTATTTGTAATCTCAGGCAAGTTGCTTTGCCTCTCTCTTTCCTAGTTTCTTATTCAGTAAAGTGGAAATAAAAATGACACCTCACAGGGTTGGCATGAAGAGTATATTAATTAACAAAATATTAACAAAGAATATTCAAATGCCTGAAATAATAGTTTGTTATTACTTAACTTCATAAAATTAAAGCTACTTTCTGGAGTTTACAGAAGAAAGCAATCATGTTCTGAATCTGGGAGTTGTATTTATTTTAAAGGATACAGAGAGCTGAGTGCACTAATGACAGAAAAAGGGGAAGTTTTCTAAACCACCACCTGGTTGCAGAGCTTTGTCCTCACCTTCTCAATGTTGGGCCCTGCCCTCAAGGACTATGAAGTCCAAGAAAGTAAGGAAGTGCTAGGAAGCTGCCTCCTTCTCTTCCACTCTCCATTTTCTCACTACTGGAAAGAGGAGGCTGCATTTAAACAGAGCTCAGGATCTGGGGAGGCAGGTCATGATACCTGGGACTGACGGACCAGGAGGTCAAATTTAGAGTGTGAAGCTGGAAATGAGACCTGGAGGTAAACTGAGACCTCAGAGCAAGGTCCTTAAAGCACTGGATGAGTTGATGACCAGAAGTCAGAAAAGAAACTGGGCTGAGAAGTCTGGAGCCTGAGAGTGATAGAAAGAGGACTGCATTATGGTACTTGAAGCCAGAAGAAATGTTATCCTTAAAGCTATAAGAGCAGCTCTCCCCAGAATAGAGATAGAAGACTGTGTCTGACAATCAAATCATAACAGAATAAATCAAAACAAAACATTTGTTTTGTCAGGCAATGCAGAGGGTCAGAGAGCCAGTATCTAGACTAGCCAAGGTTAGGCGCATAGTGACACTAGCATGTGTGGAATCCAAGTAGACAGTCTGGAACACCAACACAAAGATTTGAAATCAGTGGCCAATCTGTCCAGCCGAGAAGCATCTGATGGCTTGGCTCCTAGGTTAAGCTCTGAATGCAATCTTCACAAGAGGTGAGAACAAGTAAGCTTGTGGGAGACGCTGTACCTTGCCCAGTCTCTGGTGAGCAGGCCACAGGTGAATCTAGGTAGGGATAATCAGTTCAGAAGCTCCAGATTGAGCCAACTTGGATATTCCAGAGATACTATTGACTTCTTTTGGGAATTGATATATCCAAAATTGAAATAAAATAAAATAAATAAATAATTGCCATAACCATACATATACCAATAAAAAATTACACTGAAAATTGCACCTAAATTAAACAAATGCAATTGACTATACATATTTCATCATGTTTTAAAGAAAATGTACAGAATGCAAATATCTTCAGGATTTTTAGGACATTTCTCCACAGTTCACTTACCAGCATGCCTTGGGTTGTGCCCAAGTCCTCTCTCTTGACCTGTTGCTTTTTCCTGATCTCTGCTTCTGTACTGTCTTGTGCCACACTGGATCTTAATGACCTTTAGGTTCTACTACCCTTGTTGTTAGTCATGTTGCCAGGGACTATGCTATTCATTACAGTGAGCCTTGTGGCCAGCCTTTGTTGGGCAGTAATAAGCTTCCCTGATTATTATTGCCCTCTCTTGTATGTTCAATAGATAGATCCTCTTTTTTTATTTTCAAAATATTTTTTGTTGCTGTGTATTTCAGACTGGGGTATAGGGGTTTGAGCATCTTTTAATCTATAGCTGTGTTAAAATTAAAATGCAAATAACAGAATACTGGAAGCAATGAATGTGTCCTTAAGGACTACAGGATTAAAACCAGGAAAAGGCACACACACACACACACCCCAAAACAATAACAACAACAAAAAACAGCCTCCATCTCAAACAAGCCAAGTGAAGAGCTGGATTCAGTCTTAGAAATGAAGCAACCATAGGAACAGATGTCTGGCATGATAATGGAAATAAAAACCAAACAGATCATTTATTTTTGTATGCCTTCTATATGTCAGGAACTTTTTTTTAAAGGGGGAGAGAGAGAGAAAGAGAGAGAGAGAGAGAGAGAGAGAATCTTTTTTCATAGATGGACACAACACAATGCCTTTATTTTTTTTTTTTTATGTGGTGCTGAGAATCGAACCCAGGGCCCACCCATGCTAGGGGGGCGCTCTACTGCTGAGCCACAATCCCAGCCCCCCAGGAACTTTTTAATCCTCTACTAAACCTGTCTTTCTTTTGCAGATGAAGAAACAAGATGTAAAACGGTTTCATAATTTAGTCAAACCAAGACTTGATAGAGCCTTGACTTGGACTCAGGTCCAGCTGATTCCAAGTTGTATTTCCCTACAATTCCATGTTGTTTTGGATGCATGAGAGACACAGAGAGGGAGATGAACATGTAAGAATTCATGTATCAGAGTTCCACATACTTGGAGGACTTTTTGATATCGCCACATTTCCTTTGTAGAAATAAGTATGTTGAAGGAAGGAAACCAAAATGCATAGTCCAAATGTCCAAGGAATAGTAAATGGAAGAATCCGTATGGAAGAAGTAGGAAGCCCACAAGTAAGATAGACCAAAAATGCTGAGCTGGGCTTTTGAAACAAGAGTCTCAATATCACAGACTTTTAACTCAGATCATTTGTGTTCTTTTGGCCTAAGCCAATCATGGAAACCCTATTTCTGCTTGCCTGAGACTGGCAATTCCATTATCCTCATTTAGGGGTTAGCATGTGATGCTGTTTCAGCCAATAAAAACTTTAGGTATATCTACTGGCATGGGGCTTCTTGCCTGATAAAATGAAAGAAAAATATGACAAAGCCTTCCCTCTTTCCTTCTTGTTTAGGATACTGACCTGGTGAATATGTGGCATTTGACTGTGGCAGTATTTGGTGACCATGAAGGAACCATAAAAATATGAGCATCCTGTGGAGTAACAATATCTGACCCTCATATAGCCTTTGAGTATTGTTGCTAATTGGAAAGTGATTCTTCATCTCATTTCATGTTTAAATAGTCCTGTGAACTGGTTAATATGTGCTCTAGAAGGATCTCAGAATCTGTAGATTCAACCCAAGTGACAGCCTAATGGTAGAAATTAAGGTACCAAATGTTTCCAGATAGTTTTCTAACTAATCCTGTATGGAGTTTGGAAATCATTTCCAGTGTTGCCTCCGATGAGCTCATGAAAGAGGCTTTGAACTCCAGACCCTCTGAATGTTGAAAAGAAAATCAATTCATGCTCTGAAGCACAGGTTTGTGTTTTGTTCAGAAAAGAACATTGGGATGGTTAAAGACAAAAACGGCTAGGCAAAGCGATCAAGTGTACAAGTGCACTTGATGCGATTTAGGGGTCAATTACTAAGGAAATGCCAAAGCCTCCACATCACTTCAAAAACTCGGAGTTCAGGCCTTGGAAATCCACTCTCATAGAGATTTTATTGTCATTCATTTGGAGAAATTTCACTCTAGGGTTTCAGGGCAAATTTATTGTAGCTTTATATCATTGGAACCCATATTTCTACCTTCCAAGTAGAAATGATTTCATTCTATTAAGTCTTAAGGAAAAAATCTACAAAATTAGTACTCATTGGATATAATTAGATGTTATAAGGTGGCCTTGACCTAAAAATTGTGGCACTTGTAATAAAGTAAAATAAGGGGGAAATAAATTTACTCAATACTTATCACGTACCAGAAACCATATGCTACATGATCTGACTCACCCAACAGCCTTATGAGATAATGTTATCAATAATCTATAAAAGTGAGTAAATTAAAAATTTAATGAAGCCAGTTTTCAATGTATGATAAACTAACTGGACTATCATTCTAAATTATTAGACTCCATTTAGAAACAAAAGTGGGCAAATCATTCAGTTAATTCAATTATTCAATTTTTAAAATTAAGTAGAATAACCTTGTTTTATTCCTCATTTAAAAAAAAAAAGACTCTACTGGCTGAATTTAAAAAAAATGACTGTTAGCTAATTATTTTGAAACTGAACATCCGCAGCAGTGGAAAGGATCAGACAAGCTGGTTAAATGCATCTGGTTTGGGGGTATCTAATGTGATTATCCTTGTACTTCATTTTTCATGAAAGTCATTTAGATGAGTTACCTTATTAAATTATCCCCAAGTCCCATGAAGTATGAATTATTCACATTTTACAAATGGGGAAAAGTTTGGAAATATTAGCACGATGCCAAGTTAGAGAGCAAGAAAATGGAAAAGGCAGGACCCACATCCAAGTGTGTCTTGCTCCAAAGCCCAGGCCTATCTTGTGCTCCTTGCTGTAATCACAGCATGATTTTATTTTAACAGATGATAGAAAGAAATTCCTTTGAATTTTAAACCACAAAATGAACTGCTTCGCTAAATGTAGGATCTGTTAGACCATTTTTCTTAGATGAGAATTTTATGTATTTCCTATTTTGCTCCCTGAAGGAGTTGCTAAAGGAGCAAGGAGAGGGCTGTGCTGTTAGTTCCAAGTGATGCTGCAGGATTGACCTCCTGGGCAACTGCCGTGGCTGTGTCCTCTGCAGGAGCACGCATGTAGCATCACTTATGTATTTTTATTACGGTGGTGCTGCTGAGGATTGGGCCCAGGGCTTCACACATGCTAAGCACGGGCTCCACTACTGAGCATCCCCAGACCCATTGTTCTGATTTTTTCAAGTTCTATTTTATGCTTTGTAATGACCTGATCATCAACAGAAACACCCAGTGCTCCCCCTTTCCCACCCACCAACCTCAAGCTTAGCATTATTATTTAAATAGGCAAATAGGCAGGCACAGCCTTAATCAAATTGGACATTCATGTTAATCCAAAAAAAAAAAAAAATGAGGGCTGAGGTTGTAGCTCAGTGGTAGAGCACTTGCCTCGCATGCATGAGGCACTGGGTTCTATCCTCAGCAGCGCATAAAAATAAATAAATAAATATATTGTGTCCATCTACAAATTAAAAAAAAATAAAGATTTGATGGGAATTGGTTTAAGATTTGAATTTGAGTCTTGCCTTGCCTCTTAATGAGTGTCTTTGGGAAGTTACACAATAATTCTCAGCCTCAATTCCATTATCTAGAACAGTGCTTCTCAAACTGTATTTTTAAATTTTTCAATCCATTTGAGAAAAAACATTTTTGTAACATACCTTAAAGTAAATTTCCAGGAAAATGACATAGGAAACAGACACATAAAAATGTAGACTCATTTTTTTTAGATTATTATATTCAATAGGCAGAACAATTTTCTGATTGTTAATAGTTTCTAAACACCTACTCTCAGTTTCTATATCATCTCATCCTAGACTGGAAAGAGTCTCAAGTCTGCCCACACTTTAAACATCACTGATCTTTACAATGAAGGATGAAAACATCTTTCTTCTTTGGAGAGTGGTTATTAGAATCCAAATGCATAATGTGTGTGAAGAGCTTAGAAAAAAAATGCCTGGCACGCACAAAATGTAAGAAAATGTCACTCTCTTCGATAAAATTAAACCTAGCGCTTCCAAGGAAATAGAACTAGGACGGTACAGAATCTCCTGGGCAAAGTGGGCACCAGGTAAAACCACAACTAAGAGTTGTCCCCCAACTTTGCATTTATATCAATATTTTATCCTTTCTCGCTCCCTTTCCCCCTCCCTCCTTTAAGTCTCTCTGTCAGTTCTCTTCCTGCTACCACCCTGATTTTAGCCTCATGGTGGGACAATATGTGCAACCAAGCAGGGGCAGATAATAAGGAACATCATCGACCCAACTTACAGTATAAAGTTCTGGTCGTAACCCAGTTTGTTTGCTGTTTGTTTCCACAAACCTTTTGGCATGGAAATTTGTGAGCCAGATTGGTGACCACCCAGACCTCTTCCTTAATTGTTATTTGTCCTTGGCAAGTCACATAATGCTCCGGGCTTTAGTTTCCTCAAGTATAAAATGGAGGACAAGTAATAAATACTTCATAGAGTTGTTACAATGATTAAATGAGCTGATAAACACCAAGAGCTGAGTATAGTACCTGGGATATAGTAAGCAACCTACTCAGTCAGTGTTAACATCATTATCATCAGCAGCAGCATCAGCATTATGAGGAATCTCTTGGGTCCTTCAGCCTCTCAGCTCCTGCTCAGTCTCCATACAGCAGAACTAATTCTGAATGGTCCCTTAGAGAAATAACTTTCTAAACAAAGTCTCCTACCCAGGAGAATCCCAGTCATATCATCCACTTGACTGAGATCCATACTTTAAGATTCAATTTCTACTTGGGGAGCTTCTCTTTTTACCTGAGTAATTTTTACCAGGAATAATATTATCTGTTACATGAGAATCTTCCCCCTACCTGGAAGTGACTTGACTATATAGGTCAACTGTCTGCATGTCCCTACTACAGTTCTCACAGAACTTGTAATATAACTTATAATACATTTTGATATTGGTAGGTAGAAACCATTTTCTTACAGCAGCTTTTCTATCAGTCATATAGTACCACAGTGATGCTATATAACAAGCCACCAGAAATCACACAACAAGGAACATTTATTATCCATGCACATGGTGGGTGTTTTAGGAGGCTTTGCTGATCTTGGCTTAGCTAAGCAATTCTTCTGGAGTCCGTCAGACTTGCTTATATCTCTGGGGATTTGCTGATTATTGATCAATGTCAGATGGGCATAATCTGAATCTTGAATGCCTCCCAAAAGCACATATGTTAAAGATTTTTTCCCAAAGTGGCACTATTGGGAAGTGGTAGAGTAGAAGGCAGGGCATAGGGGGAGGTCTTTAGGTCACTGGGAGTGTTTACTTTTGAACTATCTTGAAGGGGTAGTAGGACTCCAGGCTACCCTCACCATGTGTCCATGAAGTAAGGAGTTTTGTTCTACCACAAGCTCCTGCCATGATATGCTGCCTCGCCAGGCCCCAAAGCAATGGGGCCATTTGATCATGGAAACCTCCCAAACTATGAGCCAAAATAAACCATTTCTTTACAGAAGTTAATTATCTCCAGTATTTTGTTCTAGTGACAGAAAGTTGAATGAAACAGATAGTCTAAGCCAAGGTGACTTGGCTCTGTTCTGTGTATCTTTTAACCCCCAGAAGACCAACACAGACCTGAACTCATGACCATGACAGAGGCAAGAGCAACTGGAAACTCATAAGTGCTTTTCTGGTCTCTGCTTGTACCACATTTGGTAATATCTCATTGGCCAAAGCAAGTCACAAGGCTGAGCCCAGAATAGGACTGGGAAAGCATGACTAAGGTAGATGACAGTGGGCATGGATAGTGTGCTCATTCAATGTTTAATTCTGCCCTCTCCCTATTCTGTTCCCTGTGTTCTTTTCCCTACTTTATCAGAAAAGCTATTTGCTGATTCAGATACCAATTCAGGGTCTTATACTAAGCCAAGATGTTATAGAATATGCACTGCAGGATTTGGTTTGTTCATTTTTTAAAATGGAATGTGTAGAGTAATTTTTTTCTTTTTCTTTTCTTTTCTTTTTTTCCCCCTCCTGGGCTGAAAAGTAGCAACAGAAAACAGATTCATTTTTAATAATGGATATATGAACATTTCATGTCATAATCCCTATGATAGTTCATAATTCCTATTGGGACCAGTCTTCATCCCAGGGTATTATGGTATTCTCAACAAATGAATTTAACATTCAAGGAATAATACTAAAATAGCTACATATTAGAGTTGAATGCTTTTCTTAATAAAACTTGCAAAATATAAAATGAACTTCCCTACTGGAGGTAGACTCTAGGGAGATTTCCTGTTTTAGGAATTTGATATCTTCCTCTATTTTCCTTTCAAATAAGAGGAGGGAAAAGCACTATATTTTTCTTTTCTGAATGTGTTTCCTAACTAAGTAGAGAATTTATATTTACATTTCTTGAGGAGGAAAACTGTTTTAATTTGCACAAAACTTCTTAGGTGACTTCTTAGACAAAGGGAAATCTGATATCCCTCTATTATCAGTTAACTTGCTAGTTAGTGACTTCATGGAAGGGTTTCCTGAAAAAACATCACTGATTTCAGAAAGGATTCCCTTTTACTTTAAGGGCAAATCCAAACCTCCTCATCTTACTTGCAACAGAGGAGCTGCCTGAGCATATACATGATTCCATGAATGGGAGGCCAGGGTCCTTGTCTAGACTGGAGCTTGCTTGCAGTTGATTTTGCCTCATTATTTGTGCTGAATAGGGTCCGATGGCTAGTTCCTCCTGAAGATGTGTGAAGTAAGTCAACAGAAGTGGGTAATGGAAGGAACATGATTTTGCACAGAGCCTGTCCCCATATTTATGTCACTGACCTCACATTCTTCCACAGAATTTGAACTCCATAGTCAGACTGCCTTAACTTGGTATTTTAACTAGGCCATTTACAAACTCTATGATCCTGAAATTTTGAAATTATTCTGTGAACTTGGGGTTATTCTTGTGTAAAATGAGAATATATTTCTCAAACCTACAGTGATAACTGACATGTAGAGAGTCACTAAATATAAACTCCTTACCACCCCCATTTCATCCCCGGTTCCTTTCTTTCTCTGTGCTCCCACTTTCTAACCCCTTGCTTCTTGGTCCTCTTTTCTACCTCAAGCCTCATAGGCATTGCTTAATCAGGAGAAAGTGGGAAGGTGCCACTAAAGAGCTAAATCTCCAATTTTTTTTTTTAATTTTTTATTGTGGGTTGTTCAAAACATTACAAATTTCTTGACATATCATATTCCACACTTTGATTCAAGTGGGTTATGAACTCCCACCTTCACCCCATACACAGATTGCAGAATCACATCAGTTACACATCCATTGATTTACATATTGCCATNTAGCATCGCTAAGGGTCTGTCGTTTTTGTTTATTTTTTCAAAGAACCAACTTTTAGTTTTGTCAATTTTTTCAATTGTTTCTTTTGTTTCAATTTCATTAATTTCAGCTCTGAAAATCTCCAATTTGATGCTGAAATTTTCTGAAGACATCTCTGTAGAGAAGCAGTAATGTGTTTGCGTGAAGAAAACCAGAAGAAAGGACGAGGGACATGGTATTTCATCTGGGAGAGAAAGAGTGTGGAATTTTAGTGTTTCACTGGCATGAGACCCTGGACTTTCAGTGAGAGAGGCAATGAGACTGAAATGACTTTGATTTTCATGGAAATTATCATTTGACTTTGATCTTGAGAGAATGTCATTGAGCCAAGTTCGGATGTTTAGGTTTCAGGGGAGGGAGTAGAAGTTGTGAGAAAGAATAGATGGGAAAAGCAAAGTAGATTTCATTTGGAGAGGAAGTGTGTGTGTGTGTGTGTGTGTGTGTGTGTTTCATGCATGCCTGCGCCTGTGTGTGCAGCAACTGGGGTGGCAGAAGCAAGCGATAGGGAATTCCCTTTTGCCCCCAGGAATTCAGGTTTAAAACAGAAGACTTAGAGAAGCTGAAAGAAGGCTGTTTTTAATTCCGTCAGTTCTGTGCTAGTTATAAACACTGGAAAGAAAATGGGATTGAAGAATGTCTGGTAAAACAGGCATTGCAAACCTTTTATTATCATATTTGTGGCTTCTTGGTTATGACTTCAATGCCATCTTTTAGGATGTTGCTTACTTAAAGCAACTGTGTAATTTTAGATTATTTTTTTAAAAAAATACTATTCCAAATATATCTCTTCTCACTTCAATTAATTTTTCCATGTAAATATATTATTTCCTTGCTGAAGAAATTCATGCTCTGAGAAAACAGTTCAAATATTTTCACAATCAACAAGGCAAAATAATATGAATATAAAAGCAAAGCATTGTAGAAGCAGGGAATTCTGCAAATGTCCTACTCCAGGCTGGTCACAACTGGCTGTGATTTTGAGGGAACTCATTAACTTCTCTGAGCCTCAACCCCTTCATGTGGACTACATGGAAGGTAAAGGCCATTTCAACTCTAAAAATTCGCATTATAATTAGTTTTCAACTAAATATAACACTGAGAACAAAATTAATATGAAATATAATGAGACTATCCACTTCTTAGCATTTGTGGATCTTATCTCTATAAGCAAATTAACTACTTCAAACTCCAATTTCTTCATCTATAAAATGGAATTATATTATGTATCCCATTAGGTTTGTGTGAGGTTTGCATGAAAAAGTGTTTGCAAAACATTTTGCACAGTGGCTGGAACTTAGTAAATGTTCCAAGGATGTAGATTTAAAAAGAAAAGCTGTTACACTTCAGTCAAATCACCCTCCATGGTACACGGGAGTCACTGTGGTCTCCCCTGTATTGAGATAAATAATGTAAAGCAGAGTTAGCAAAATGAACATGAGGGTGGTGACAAGAATGAGGATAAAAGCTAGCCAGGCTCTGTTCCAAATGTTTTATCTGTATTAACTCATTTAATGCTCATATCAATCCTATAAGGTAGAAAAAATTATGAACCCCATTTTAGAGATGAGGACGCTGAGATACACAGTGTTAAGCAACTTGGTCAATGCCACGCGGTTAAGAAAGAATGCTTTCTTTCCACTGTCATTAGCGAAAGTAGAAATTGATACTATCCTCTAAGTGTCTGGGGGTAGAAAGAAAAAGGAAAGTAAAAAAAAGGAAAATCCCTCCTATTCCAGCCTTTTGGGGGTTTCTAGTATGCTCAGAACGTTGGCTGAATCAATGAGGCACAAGCGTGAGTCAACTCAAAAAGTTCCATGCCAGCATCTTGCCACCTGGTGCTAATGAACACACACAAGGAGGTTTAACATTTGTCGGGCGATGTTAACTAATGCTGCCCCCGGCACCGTGATTGTGAGTGGAGCTGCACTGCAGCTCCAGCAAGCAGGTGGCGGAAATGTTTAATGAAGATTGCATTCAGATGATAGCTTTTTGGTGTATTTTATGATGAGATTTGCCAAGGGTTCAAAACCTTTTCCAACTGGCTCACTTATCCTCAGGGCTAATAGGAGAGCTTGCTGTACAGGAAGAACTAAATATAAATTGCATTAGAGCCACCCCCACGTCAGAGGACTGACTCAGAATGTTAATGAATAAAGCTTCTGCAGTGCTCTTTATGAAAGAAAATTGATAGGAGGCAAAATATGGGCTCAGAAGACCAATTCTGACCAAAGAGTATTGGCATAGATTAGGAGACATCTTATCTACCTGGCAATGAGAAAAAGCACTCAGAATTAAGAATTATAGACACCTGGTTGCATGTGTAAATAAACAAGTGAACTTATTGAAGGATTGGATGTTGTTAAGGGAGTTAAAGAAAACGGTGAATTGCTTTCTGTACTGAGAGGAGAAATGTATTAATGCTAATGCTGGGAGCTGAACTATTGAAAAATGGTTTAATAACAGTGGAACAATTCATGATTAATTCCAGGGAAATAGACTGGAGAGGAAAAAACACTTATTCTGTTCTGTCTTGTATACCTTAGAAGGTCATGCTAAATGTATATGTTAATTTTTTTTCACCCATGGGTACAGCAAACATTTTCAAGTTCAATTAAATATATATGTGCTAAAGAGGAAAATGAGTCAAGCAGAAAGGATCAAAAACCTACCTCCATATATATATATATATATATATATATATATATATATGTGTGTGTGTGTGTGTGTGTGTGTGTGTGTGTGTGTGTGTGTGTCTCCAGGTTTAGGAGGTAAAATTTGCCTTGTAGTACTGTCAAAAGCCTTAAGATTTTTAGTAATGTTTTCTAGTTATTCACTTGCTTGAGAAGAAAAAATTTGTATTTGAAATTCTGTTTTCTCAGCAATCACTTTCATTCACCACCATTTTCTTAGTCTGCATATCCACTTTTTGTTGGAATTTAGAAACTTGTTTTCTGGCCATAGTTCAACATTTTCCTGTTTTTATTTTTCCCTGATGAAATGTTTCAACTTTCTTTCTCATCTTCCAAAAGGATAATGAGTGACCATTTTATTAGTGAGGATGCAGCAAATTAAATCCAACTTCCCTAACTCTCTAAAGATAGGAATATTTAAAGCATTTTGGGATATGCAAGGGATATGCAAGGCTTGGAGGATGCCAAAATGATTTTATATTTACACCACCAACTCATCATCCACTGGGCCTGGCTTTTCATTTGAAACCAAAAAAATGTTAATTTATACACCATTAATTAAATGCACACAAATACTAGTATGGGCATGAACACAACTATGGGCATGATCCAACTGTATTCCCAATTACTCATGCTATTAGATGGGAGGCAGAAATGATACAGAGCTATGTACAATACAAACCCCTTAAATATTTTAGTTTAGAATGTCCTGTTTGATTTTTATTTGGAACTGTGAAATTTACCAAAATGAGATATGAACTTTTAAGAACTTATTTGGCACCTGCTGTATGCAGAGCTCTAGATGCCAAGGTACATTATGAGGTATGATAGGATTAGCCAGTAAGATGTGTATCTGCTAGGAGAGGAAGGCAATCAAAAGGAGAGATAAACTGCACCTCTGTGATGCTATCTAAAGAGAGCCAGGCAAGAATAGATCAATTCATATCAAATAACTACCACAGACTAAGTTTTTGGTGGTAAGGCAATGAGGTGGCAGATCAGGATTGTTGGGTGAAATGCCTCTTCACTCTAGACATGAAGGTTTACGGTCTATGGTTCTAAGGAATCATTTCAGGTCTCCAGAAAATTATATAGAGGAAAGCCCAAGAAAGGTCATGACTTTCTGGTTCCAGGATGTGTCATGGTGAGTGACTTGTCAAGGTCAGAGTGTAACAGCAGGACAAAGGCTAAAATTCTTGCTTTCTGACCCCTAATTCACTGAGAAGACAGGATCCTGGTCTCTGGAATTGCTATATTTTAATATTTCTCTCTGTTCCTGATTAATGTGCTGTTTTGACTGTGGCCACCAAAGAAATAAATCAATTCCATTGAATTGAGTAACTGAGGTTTAAAACTACAGACATACACCAGGCCAGCCAATGTCCCCATCATGTCAAACAACTCACTCTTCATCACACACTCCATGTGTATTTTTTAGAGCTGCCATTCAGCTGGAATGCATTAGTTTGATAGTGCAAGTTATTTAATAATTAAAACATTTTTGTACCAGTTGCTAAATAGTTGTATCTCTGACCCCCATTCCATACCCAGAGCATCACAAGAGCTACTTAGACTTCTCCCCAGTAAGTCCTCATGATTGGGTTAGTAAAAGGAATACAGTCACTTCTCTCTAAGACCCAGCTTCAGTATTTATCCTGATTAGTCAGTTCATTTTCATTGGCCATGATGGACTAGCCACTGGCTTAGAATATCCCTCAGAAGCCAAAGTGCTTTCTCAACAAGCTGAACGCATACACCTGGTCATGGCTGTTGTGCTTTCCTTCCACTTTATATATCCTTATGATCCACTGTAACTAGAAACACAGAAGAAAAGGAATTCTGGGAAATATATTTCTGTCCAAACAAGTGGACCCATTATAAAACCTTCACACCTTAGTATAAAGGCTCAGATCAAGTGCCAGCTTCTCCATATATTCTTTCATCTTTCTGCCCAGGTCAGAAAGTTCTCATTCCCTCCTCAGAGTCCCCAAGATTCTCTTATCAAAACCACATGATTGCATTTAGCATGTTCCTACCATTTTAATTATAAGCCTGCTCACTGTATATCCACCATTAGACTGCAAGCTCCTTCAAGTTGGGATCTGAAGGTATTTATTCTACTAGAAACATCAAGTAGTCTATAAAAGTTCATGAAATGAAAGACAGAAGAAATAATTAATTAACTGACCTAGCACAGAGGTGCTCTAGGAAACAAGATGGAAGGTAGAGTATGAGCCATTTATTATGATATAACAAATTATACCTAAAATTTAGCATCTTAAATGACAGTTATTATTTCACAGTTTCTGAGGGTCATGAGTTTGGAAGTGAGTAATCTGAGAGTTCTGGATTATGGTATCTAATGAAGTTGAAGTCAAACTATTGGCTAGGACGATTATAGTCTTTAGAAGGAGCTGGAGGATCAGCTTTCAAGCTCACTAATGTGGCATTTGGCAGGAGGCCTCAGTTTCTCCTCACATGGGACTCTCCAAGTAGCTGCTACAATTTGACAGCATGTTTCTCTCAAAGAAAGCTCTGGAAGAGAGACAAAGCTAACAATGCTTTCTATGACTTAGTTTCTGAGCCATCCACTGTCAATTCTACCTCATTCTGTTAATTGGAAGTGAGTCACTAGGTTTAGCCCACACCCAACAGGAGGAGAGGATTGCACAGATCATGAATACCATGAGGCATCAAGTCTTCTTAGTGGCTGTCTTGTAATGGATTGGAAGGACGGAAGGTTCTAGGGGGGAAGACCATGCTATAGAACTCTTTAGTTTGCCTCCATAGAATTCAATTCACTTCCTACTACTTAGTATGTAAAGTCATGTTCTTTATTTTTTTCCTTTATTCACTTTTAAAATTTTTTTATGAAGTCTGCTCAATAAAAATAGGCCTTGCCTATCAAGCCAAACATTAGGTTTTGTGGAAATGCCATTGAAGGAGAACAAAGAGAAGAAATTCAATTTGGATCTAATCTTTCTCTCTTTTTTAATATTTATTCTTAAATTTTAGGTGGACACAATATCTTTATTTTACATTTATGTGGTGCTGAGGATTGACCCAGTGCCTCGTGCATGCTAGGCAAGCACTCTACCACTGAACTACAACTCCAGCCCTGGACCTAACCTTTCTTTATTAAAGTAATTTTCTTTGCTGCAGCCAACTTTGATTTGGCCTCCAGAAAATCCCAATGAGCAAAACAGAACAATTCTGATTTCACACATGCACCTCCAACCCCAAATTTGTCTCATTGAAATGGATATTATAACCTGGTCTAGACAATTCCAGACTAGTTCTACAGTGTTGGATAATAGTAAAAGACATTTGTTGAGTTGCTAATATAGATGATAATTTATTAAGCACTTAATAAACACCAAGCACCAAATCAAAGGGCTTTATATGTATTATCACACTTAATCTCACAGCAGCCACAGAGGTAGATACTACTGTGTCCCCATTTTTCACACAGGATTAACCTGAAGGTTAGAGATTAGGTGACTTGTCTAACAGCTGGTTAGTGCTGACCAGCACTGCATTGCCTTGATCACCTGCTGCCACTGTACTTCTGGCAGACACACGAGGTACTAGGGTAGGTGCCTGTGTTCATTGCTCACTCTTCTCCATCACCCTTGGAGGTAATTGTTATTATCCCATTTTATGGATGAGAAACTGGAGTGCAAAGAAGATGTTGCATGATTTGTCTTTTATAGTTAATATAATATAAGCCCTGGATGCAAGCCCCACAGCTAAATCAAAAGTCCAAGCTGCTTCACCACCTTTATTGCCTTCTAATTTAGTGGTTTCCAAACTGTGGGACCACTAGCCATTAAGTGCTTAGAGAAGTCAATTATAGGTAGCTCCTAAACAGCACTTAAAGTACCAAAGTAGAATAGAATGGAAGGGAGGGGGAAAGAAAATATGAATAAGCATCCCACATAGTGACAGTAAGCATTGATAAGTGAAAGTTTTATTTCAGTTAGGTATATATTTGTGTGTGGCTGTGTGTGTATGAAAGTGAAAGAGAGTGAGTGTCAGGATATAAGATGCATTTCTTGCCTTGGTTGCCATTCAAAAGCAGCCAAATGCCCCTGCTCTGTGTCACTGCCAGTAGCTTACCCTCAACGAACATGCTTTATTCAGACCTTAAAATTGTAGTTATAATTCTTGAGCCACTTCCTTGTGCCCTTCCTATAAAAATATAATTATTAAAGAAAATATGTAACTGGTTAACCTGGACCCTACTAACTAGGTTTGTGACCTTTGGCCAGTTGCTTAACCTCAGGCTGGGTGGTGTGACCTAAGCATATCTCCTATACATCTCCTTTTCCCCACTCTGAAAGTGGGATAATCACGTGCTCACAGGTTATTGCAGGGGTTGAATGGCACCATGTGAACTACTTAATACAGCCCAGCACAGTGATTGTTCAATAAGGGGCATCTATTATTGTTTCTGCCTAGACTGGAGGAATAAAAAAAAATCAGACACTCATGTTCCAAAGTGAGAGAGGAAATGTATTCTTTTTCAGTCTTGAATCTTTCAACATGAAAACATAAAAACTAGGTTTGCATTCTTTCAATTCATTTATTCAAAACATTGATTGAATACCTCCCTTGTGCCAGAAACTGGGCTTATCTATAATGGCATTCTAAGAGTTTTTTAAAGGTGAGATCCAAATTTATAGACACTTCTTAAAGTTGGGATGTATGAGAAAAGCAGACTGATAAATCACCCTGGTACTTTATTTTATGATTGTGGACAAGAGTGATCATCACTTGACTCTTACACCTAAGCTCTGTCACATGAACCTCAGTGATAATAGCCTCATTTTTTAAAGCCATGTCCACCTGGCATCCAATTGATTGAATCTGAGGTCTCCACTTTCCATTTTTATAGCTTGGTTCTTTCTCTCTACATGCCACATTCGAGAGGATTGATTTTTCTTTGTGCATTGTCTTTTCTACTCTCCAATTCCCAGGTCCCTCTTTTACTCTCTCACCCCCTCCCTCCATCACTGATTCTCCTCCAGTGTTTTGCCAATTATCTCTGGCTCTGAGCTATGGGACTCACTTTTTTTTTTAATAGACATTTCCAATGAGAGGTGGGTTAGCAGGAAGAAAAAGCAAAGTGTGGGTCTTAAGAGAAAAGCCCACAATATACCAGGATACTGATTTCTAATTCTTTACCATACACCCTTGGTTTTTGTCAGGGGGTTCTGGGTTTACCACACACATACAAAAAAAGTTCATATTTATAGTGTATGCATATAATTTAACACTACAGTCCAAAGAATCATATTAGAGCAGGACCTCAAAGATGATAACAACGTGGTGATATTTTACCCTGCGTTTATAATTAAAAATCACTATTTAAAATTTATACCATGATTTTCACACATATTGTCTTTTGTTTCCCATATTGATTTTATATTCCCATTGACTCATAAGACCAGTGAGAACAAGGATCATTTGATGTAGCAAGAATCCCATAAGGTAGAGAGCAGGTAGTTGATTGTCATTGTCTAGACAGAGAAACTGAGGCTCAGAGAGTGCACCTTGCCCCATATCACTTTGCCAGTTGTGCTTATCAGCCTGTGCCTGAATTCCAGATATGACTGGTGTTCAGCATGGCACCACTGACACTATGGGTCCTGGCCATGCCACAGTGTCTCAGGAGAGCCTACTTAGCACTGGAAGTTGGACCACAAGCATTCCCACAATTGTGGAGAAATAGAACTCAGGGTAGAATTTTCCAGGGAGCTTTACTCCCTGAAAAAGATGTGTAAAAGATGGACATGTTCCTTATTAACATCTGTTAGCATAATTATCACATCGTTTCGCTGTGATTTTAGAGATTCAGTTCGAGAGAATCTGGATCCCAGTCTTTCAATAGATTCAGGAACACCCAAAGTGCCTAGTGTGTCCCCAGGCATGATGTATGTAGTGCAAGACGTTGAGCTATGGCAATTCCCTCGAGGACCCTCATTTTTTAAGGCCATAACCACCTTTCATCCAACATTGGAAGCATGTCCCCTGAAAGCCAGAAATCCCAGAAAAAGGTATCATCAGTACCTTGCCAAGGTGGAGTCAGGAGAAAATAATGTGTGCCACTTGCCATGACCCTAGGCCACTGATAGTATGGACAAGCTCCCAGTGGTGAAGAATAGAGCTAGACTACCTCACCATGAATTCTTGGGTCACAAACACACCCAGGAGAGAATTCACATTTTGAGCAACAGGAAAGGCTGAGATATGCAGGCCGCATACCCCATAAAATCTTTCCACTGAGATCAAGTTGCTTTGAGTGGAAGAGGCACTTCACAAACTACAGCCACATGATGGAGAGAGAAAAGGAAAGAAGTAGACTGAATGGTATGCTGTTAAGCAGCTTCCCTTACTTCTCCCCTAAGCAGAAATCAAGAGGCTGGTTCACTTCTGATTTGTTCCACAGTCCTACCTGGCCCCAAATCCCATCAACATGGTTTTTATAAGTGGAGATAAGGACAGAAACTCCTCAGATAAATGGATCCTCCTTGACCCAAGATCCCTCCAGGAGTCTCATTCTGGAGGATTTTCCTCATGGGCCCACAATGGGGCCCAGAAGCCCTCCTCCATTAAACTGATTTGTGACCATGCCGTGTACAGGCCACCTGAATGGCTGAGGAGCTGGCAACCTTCAAGTCATGATATAAACAACCCAAAGGTAGAAGAGAAGAAATGATTGCCACAGACCATAATCTCAAACCTAAATGTGCTCATAACTACTGGGTTCTGGAGATCTTCTATGCCAGGGATTCTGGATAAAGGGTGCTTTGCTCTCTGCTGCTTTAACTTGACTCTGACACAGGAAAGTTATAATTTTAAAAATTCATTAAACTAAATGTAGACATAACTGAACTTTAAGAGACCTCAGTGCAAAACGTATCCTCATTACAGGGAGAAAGCCATTTTGTTCTGCTTTAAATTCAGCCTAAATCACCTTAGTAGGGGATCTATGACATTTTGTATCATTTACCCCCAGAGAAAAACTTTGATCATTTATTACTTGGTAAATAATGTTCTCTTAGTCAGTTTGGGCTATTAAAACAAAACACCATAAACTAAGTGGCTTATAAACAATATAAATTTATTTTTCACAGTTCTGGAGGCTGGAAATCCAAGAGCAAATCATTGGAGACGGGATGTCTGGTAAGGGCCCACTTCCTGGTCATAGACAGCTGTCTTTCTGCTGAGGCCTCACTGGCAAAAGGCAAGGGAGTGCTCCTTTGTAAGGGCGCCAACCCTGCTCATGAGGCTACTCTGTCATGACTAAATCATCATTAGGTACCACCTCCAATCAGCCCATTGGTGATTAGGTTTCAACACCTGAATGCGGGAGGACACAGATATTCAGTCTATAGCAAGTGAGTAAAAAAAAAAAAAACAGGTTTCTTGATGCCTTTACCACTATCAGTATGGGCATCAACAAATCGCAGATTAGGGGTGTTCACTGATGAGTTAAGATAGCTTTAGCCCTCTTGACACTTTGCTGATACTATCTTCTGGCTTTGTTCATTAGGGGGACCTATGAATTATTTTGAGATCTGGATACAATGAAGAGCCAAACTTAGCAGCAGCTCCTTCTCTCTGCTGAAACCTTTGTCCCCTTGCCTTTTGATAGACTTAGTGGATCGATTTGTCCTGTGCCAGTTCTTAAAGTGGTGCCTCTTGGGCCAGTGATGTCCAAGGGATGCTTCCCTTCTGTGTGTCACATGGAACAAACACTAGTCTTCTGTATTCTCTCTTGCATTTTAAAATGATATCAGATTAATTTCAACTAGACTGAAAACTTTGTAAGGGAGAAAATCTAATACTGGCTTGGTATAAAACAAAGGGTGTTAAACTCTTTTAAAGTAAAGAAGATGGTAATTATGTTTAGGTTGTAATTTTGAATCTCATATGAAACTAGTGTCATCTTGTTTTGATTTTTTTCTTTATCTCAATGCTTGAAACCTGGAGGTTGGAGAAAATCAAGATTTTTCTGTGTAAAAGTGTTCTCTGCCCAAAATGAGCCTCATATCTTTACACATATCCATATCCTTCCAAAAAAAGGAAATAGGAAAATTACTTTTTATTTTTGTATACTTTGTACATGTTTGGTCATGTCTTGAAACCTATATCAAATACCATTGGTTTTTTTTTGTTTGGGATAGTGTCTAATCTAAATAAGTTGCTGGCTTTCCCATAGTAAAGAACAGTTAATTTATTTGTGTCTTCTGCTAGGGTTTCATTTACTTTATTTTTATTTATATATCTATTTATTTGTTTGTTTATTTTTGGTACTAGGGATTGAACCTAATGACACTCAACCATTGAGTTACAATCCTAGTCCTTTTTATTCTTTATTTAGAGACAAGGTCTTGCTGAGTTGCTTAGGGCCTCACTAAGTTTCTGAGGCTGTTTTGAACTTGCAATCCTCCTGTCTCAGCCTTCCAAGCTGCTGGGATTACAGGCAACTAGGATATACCACTCCTAGCTCTCTTAATTTATTTTGATAATAAAAATCCTTACTACCTCCCCACGAGGGAAAAATAAAATTGAGACTGATACTTTGAGACTTCCTACTCTCCTCCCAGCTTTGTATTCATTCACTCTTCCATACTTCCTACAATCCAAGTTTATTGTTGAAGCTTACAGCACTCCAACCTGAATACTACCATTTTAAGTTACAGATGAATTACTTTGTCTCTTTAAATTTAAGATATCATTAACTATTAAAATTCACAGAATTTTATGTATTGCTCTTCAGAAAACAATGCAGCCAATGGTAATTAGTGATAATTATAGGACACATCCTGATTTCAGAGCGAGCATAATGTGAAGATGCCAGTGTCTTAGAATTGATGAAGGGGTTAACTGCAAATGCAGAAAAATGAAATAATTTTCCCAGGATTAGAAATGTATATATGTTTAGAATGATGATCTGAACTATAAAAAGAGACAGCAACCTCCTCCTTTTCCCTGTAAAAATGAAGATAGCATTACCATTTAGATGCATGACTTTGAGTTGCTTGGACTTCAGTTTGCTAGTTTACAAAGTGGTAATAACTGACAGAATTGTGTTAGTTCTCTTCTCATGGATGTGGGCTAAAGAACAGAACCTCCCCCAAGAAACAGACATTGACTCTACCTCTTGAAGGAGGAAGGAAACTCTTGCTCACTGAAAGAAGCTTCAAAGTTGCAAGAGACACAACACAGTTGCATTGTTTTCTCCAGAAGAGTGATTTCAAAGCCTACCCACAGAAATATTTTAATATTCTTAGAACCAGAGAGGCACATAATATTGACTTTGCTGTTGTATGAGGGAACACATGCACAGTCGCGCTAAATTCTCAAAAAATCAATGATTCTCAATCCTTCTTGAGGGAACATATGTATGTGCTTGCCTATGTATATGCCTGTTTTCACAACATCACCATTGACATTACACATGTTCAGTTTCAGAAATGTTCTGTTAAGACCATACATTATATGTTCACATACATTATATGTTCACATTACTTCCTTCCTATCATTAGGTGCTGTGGGTTATTGGTTAATCTCTCACATGTATTTTATCTTATTTCTATAGCTTCTTAAATTATAATACAGGTATCCCCAGGACTGTGCTGATGTCTCAGGGGAAATAGGGATCCATAACATAAATATGGACTTCTTCTCTTCCTCTTCCTCTTCCTCCTCTTCATCTTTTTCTCTCTCTCCTTCCTGGATACCATGAGATGAGCACATTTCCTTCACTATTTCCTTTGCCATGATGTTCTGAGTCACCTTGGCACCTTAGCAGCAACGGAGCTAGCTAACCATGTACTGAACCTCTAAAACCAAGAGCTCAAAATACATCATTTTTTCTTCTCCAAGTTCTAATCAGGGTACTTAAGTCACAATGATCAAAATAAATAAATAAATAAATAACAGAAAACCATATCTCTTAGTTTGTTTTTTTTTTGTTTGTGTGTGTGTGTACAATATTGTGCTACAAGTTGTAGCCAATGCAATAAGGAATGAGAAAGAAAGAATACAGATTGGAAAAGAAGAACCAAATTTTTTTTATTTGCACATAACATATTCATGTTTAAAGAAAATGCTTAAGAAGTCTAAAGCTACTAGAAACAAATGTATTTGGCAAAGATACAGGATACAAAATCAATATATAAAAATAAATTTGTTTCTATAAACTATCAGTGAAAATTTAGAAAATAAGATTCAAAAGACTTTGTGTAATAGAATCATAAAATAAAATATTTGTAAATATTTTCAACAAAAATCTGCAAGACTTGCAAAGTAAAAACTACAAAACTTTGCCAAAGGAAATTTAAGACATACACAAATAGAGATATATCATGTTCATGGATTGGAAAACAATATTTTTAAGATCTCCCAGTTCTCCTCAAAATGATCCATAGATTAAATGCAATACCAACTACAATCCTTGTGAGCTTTTAAAAAGAAATGAATGGCAAAATTCTAAACTTGATATCAAATGGCAAAGAACTTAGAATATCTAAGATGATTTTGTAAAAAGAACAAGGTTGGAGGTTTTGCACTATATCATTTCTAGACCTATCATAAAGCCATAGTAATCAATATAATGTGATATCGGTGTAATTATAAATATGTAACTCAGTCTGGGCATGGTGGTACACGCCTGTAATCCCAGTGACTCAGGAAGCTGAGGCAGGAGGATTGCAAGTTCAAAACAAGCCTCAGCAATTTAGCAAGCTCCTAAGTAACTTAGCAAGAATATGTCTCAAAATAAAAAATAAGAAAAGCTGGGATTGTTGATCTATGGCTAAGCAACCCTGGGTTCAATCCCTAGGACTAAAATACACAAATAAAAAAATAAATAGGTGAGACTGATCAGAAGCTTAATTAGAGACCAATCCCACTCCATACTTAGTAGGGCCTTTTATTTCAAACATTCTTCGGACTTGCTTTGAAATGCTGATTCCCTGAGGTCACCATGTCTCTCTGTTATGCAGAGACCTTGCTAGCCTTGGATAAGTTGTATTGTAATCACAATTTCATAGGCCACAAGAAGTATCTATCAAGTTTTTACTTCCTCTTATTATGGTATTTAAAATTTTCAAACTAGTAACTAGAAAACATCATCCAAACCATAACTTGATAAATAAACCTAGATAGATAATCCCCATCTCAAGCCACTCCCCACTCTTCCAATAATATATGTTTTGTGAGAACAGATAGTATTATCTGTTTTCCTCACTGATGCATCCCCAGCAACTAGAAAAATACCTGACACATAGTACATACTTAGTGTATATGTGATGACTATGAATTAATTTTAGTGTAATATCATCCTGAGAGAACCAAGACAGTTGTCTTAATTATAAGAATTGACATAATTTCTCCCATTTTCCAAATTGTTACCCAGATCCATTATTTTATCAGAGAAGGAAATTATTAAGACCTGGATTTAATAGCTTTATCAGAGATCAAATGAATTAAACAAAGTAGCAGTTAATTTTTATAGTAATAATAATAGCAAGCTCTTCTATAGCTTTATACCAACCGGTTATATATATTAACTGGTATACTCCTTCTAACCACCCTATGAGGTAACTATGAATATCCTCAATTCTACAGAAAATTCAAATCATGGAGAGTTTTAGTAATTTGCCCAAAGTAACATAATTAAGTCACAGATTTAGAATGGAATCCACAATCTTGTTCTAGAATGTATGTTTTTAACCACTCCATCCACACTACTCAACTTTTACTGTGTCCACAAATTATCTGGATGAAAATGTCTTTGAAAGGCAGATTGTATTTCAACAGATCTGAGATTCTTTGTTTCTGGTAAGCTCCCAGGTGCTGCCGCTGGCCTAAGAACCACTCATTGATCAGTAAAGTTCTTCCCTCTTCTATAAAGGGAAAGAACTTTATATATCTAGTCTAATTTTTATATATATATAGTCTCTCATAAAGGTCTAAGCAGGCTGGCAGTCCAGGAGAGTGGGATGTTTCCAGATCCAAGTGCCTTCTTTCTTTTCATCATGCATTAGGGGTTGCCCTAATCCACATGGTTGATAATGAACTATCACCACATATACATTCCTCAGGAAGAAGGAAAGAGAAAGTGAAAAGTAAGCAGCTTCCATTTTTGGATATGACCAGAAGTTATACTTTACTTGTGTGCACTGTGCACTTGCCAGATGTGGTCATAAGATTACACCTGGCTGCAAAAAAGATGAGAAATGCAGTCTCCACAACTGGACCCCCACTCAGTTAAAACTCAGGAAATCCTACTGCCAAATAAATTTGTAAAGGAAAGATTGAAGGTTGGTGAGACAACTACTGCCTGGCCTCTGAAACAGTGATATGGAAGCCTTTGACTATTTCATCATATCTTGTTGTTTTTCCTCCTAATATGTGCATATACATTTTCCTCTCTCTTCTGTGATTGACCTTCACATGTGTTTCTTTGTGTCTAGGAAACCCCACTTTACTACTGAGTCCCCTCCCTTAATTTGATTCCTCCAAAGCTCTGACAAAGTGGAAAGGGTCAGTCAACGTTTGCATACCCCAAAGATCAGTAGCTCAGAATGATAAATAATAGATATAATACATTTCTGAAATCCCTCCTCTTTCTTTACTTATATTTATTTAGTGGCCCACGAACTTTTCAATCTCTACAATCCTTGAGGAAACTCAGTGAAGTTGGAAGTACTGTCCTTGAAAAAGGTTTATTTTGCCTAAGTACCCCTTTTATTTTTTCTAACTGGAAATGTTGATAAGCAACTTTGTTTTCTTATCTCTTTTACAAGCAGAAGAGGTCCCCCAAGAAAATAATGTGAAGGTACGTCATTCCACATAAATGTGATTTGAGTCAAGTTCAGGCAAAGACTGAGAGACAGCCTTCATTTTTATTGAAACATTTTGGCCTAATCCCAGCAAGCAACTCAGAGACATTTGGATTAGACAACTCACACAATATACTTATCTTTCCTGCAGTCATGGATGAGTTGGCTGGAAGTAGAGAATGCAATGAGGAACTCTGGGAGCTGAATAAATCCATACACTTGTGCAGGTTAAAAGAAAGGGCTATGGGGTCCTATATCTCACTTCTAGAATTTGAATTTTTGTTTGTTTGTCTTAGAATTTTATATTCACACTTGGGAAATATATTTTGAGACAATTGCTTGTTTACACCCTTCTAAATTAAATACAAAAGCAAAAGATACCTAAGGAAGAAAATGAAAAGCAAGCCAGGATGGAGTAGAAATTATTATTGTTTGTGGCCTGGCACCAAAGCCTGTAAACTGGCTTTCTGAAATGGGTCAGTCTGAAAAATCTACCCAATAAAGTTTATTGAAATAATCCAATCCTTCTCTCTCTCTTTCCTTTTTTTTTTTTTTTTTTTTGGCAAAATACAGGCTCACTTTTTCATGGACCTGGGAGTTATTCCTAATAACTTTGGTTTTCAAAAGATGACACCCATCTGTATCTTGACACAGGTTGTAGCTATTGAATGGGCCTTGGCAGACGGCATAGCCAATCCATTTGTTTTAGCTTTTTCAATAATCAGTGAGTATCACTGCAGGCTCAGTTGGTCTGGCTGATTGATTGTAAAGACAGCCAAAATGAACAGCTCGACCATCTCGCAGTCTGATTTCCCTTGCATGTATTGACCCAGTCCAAGTTACATATGTTACAGTATTTGCAAAGCTGTCACTGTTATAAAACACTTACTGGGAGCTTGCTATTGACAGGGGTTTTATGAGAACCCATTAAAATTAGGAACCAGCTAACCCTGGCCTGTTTGAGTTCTTGAAAATTCTTTTATATTGGGAGAGGGAAGCAGTTTTTTTATATATCTACACATTCAAACCACATAGTAGTAACAAGGAGGAAACAGCTCTTTCTGATGTTTCTCTTTGATATGGTGGACTGGGAAGAAACCGGGAATGAGAGCAGATATAGAACATTCTTGTGCACGCGTGTATGTTTGCACATGCATGCACGTGTGCCCATATGTTGTTTGTCTTTGATGCTTTGAATCTGCCTTTATTTTAAAATTTCAGAATGTGTGGAGTGGAGACCAAACCCTTGGGCCCTTCCTTCTTCTGGAAAAGGAAGTGCTGGCATCTGCTGGTAAAGGTAAGGACTGTTCTTGAGCTGGCCCTGTCTCATTAACTCAGGAGATGACCTGGTCTGTCTGGAAATTGTCTGCATTTCAGGCCCCTTGGCTGATTTACGGTTAAAGCAAAATGGGTCGTTTGAAATTGTGGAGACAGCGGTTTGCTTTCATTCATCTTTAAAGCCTTCAGTTGAATTCAGGATAGATCAGAGAGATCTCTCATTGCACTAAATAAACTTCTAAGGATACTGATTGAGCTTCTCAGATGGGACACTATGGGAATGCGGGAAACTCAAGGCCCATTAAATCACTGAGCGCACTTAGTTGAAATTATGATACTCTGGTCACCCGTGGCTAAATGAAGAGCAGAGGTTTAATGAGTTTACCAGGTTAAAAATGAGCCAGTGTCAGGCAGGAATCAGGCTCATTAATTAGGGCTCCACTTAAACTATTGAGCAGTTTTACTTAACAGCAGTACTCAAGGGAGGGAAGACTTCAGCAAGAGGGAACGTCCGCCTTTGCTTGTGGCCAATTATTAACCACTAAATGAGGGTTAAGAGGGGGCAAGGGGTAGCAGGCAGACAGTGGTAACCAATTTTTACCACTGACCACAATAAACTTGAAAATCCAAAGTCCTAGCAGTTTTACTTTTGCAACTGATTGGGACCTTAGGGTGCAATCTTCTCCACTCTATTTGAGGTGGTTCCCAGATCACAGGGATCCCTAAAATACCAGGCTACTTCCACAGTTACAGCTGGTATGGCAATCTTCTTTGGAAAAGATGGATTTTTCTTCGTGTCCAAGTCCCTGAGGGACATATTGGTAAAACCAGTGTATTCGTTTAGTAATCAGAAGAAACTTCCATTTCAATTACCAGCAACTAGTTGAGCACTGGGAACTCAGGATGTGAGCTTTGAGAAATCATGGCTCTGCTTCTTCCTGTGAGATCCTTGAGTCTCCATTTCTCCATCTCTAAAACAAGGACAATGATTCCTACACCAAGGGGGTGATGTGGGGATTCCATGTTATGATATATGTAGGGTACTTTGTGCCTAGAATTTACTAAGCATTAGATTAAACGAAAGTTATTCTCGGGTCCAAGCTCTACAATATAGGGGAAATGACTCCTCTTCCCTTCTAATTTGAGCTCTGTGTATCATTGAAAATAGAAAAGAAAAAAGGAAACAAAGATGTGAGATGCCTCAGGAAGTTTAGTCTGGTAAACAGCTATGGCGGGACTAGGTAGTCACGTAATTCAGGGAGTTTATTTCCCCAGATCTGCCCTCTCTTTCTGACCCCAGTGCTCCCTGCACTCTCTCTTTCCCTCTGTCCCCACCTCCTTTCTCTCCTCCTTTCCCTTTTGTGCTAGAAGAGCTTGGTCCTGCTAACATGTTCTTTAATGCAGCAAAGGCATCTTGTCCCTGATTTAGAAAAATTGCAAATAAAATTATCCCAGTCACATGGGCAATTTAATGTCTTTTTATATGTGACAACTCAATGCTGTATTGAACTTGCTAATCTTTTGATTTTGGCGTCTTGGTTCTTTAATTCAAAGAAGAGCAGCTCCGTTATATGTGTATGATTTGACTGATCAGGAGCATTCTGTATGCATAAAAGGGATGTGTGGAAAGAAAGACCAGTTCACCAAGATTAGAGAGATTACTGAGAGGATCTATAGCGGGAGCTCAAATAGAAGACAACCTTTTACTTAAAATGGAAATCTGTCTTTTTAAGCCTGAGCAATTCAAAATTGTCTTTTTGCCCTATAATTATCAACTGTATGTATAGTTCCCTAGGCACACCTCTAGAAACAGATTCATGAGACAAATGTAAGTGAAATAAGGCTTCCAGATTCCAGCCTCTCCAGACCCTTACCACTTGCATGTGCATGATACTGGGGTAAGTACGCATTATGCCTCATGGTCTGACAGAAACAAAAGAGCTCCAAAGCTTCAGAATGGCACCGTCCCATAAAATTCAAAGGGGTAAGAATTTTGGAAAATTGCATTTCTATCTTGAAATACATTCCTACAAATGGGAAGAGGATCATATCATAATCTAAAAGTTATTTCAACTCTATATTAATCAATAATTTCTAAGTCGTATTTGTTTTGATTGGTGAAATTCTTTCCTTCTCAATTTCTTCCTCCTTCAAATCATCTATTGTTTAAGTTGTTAGGAAAATGCAGAGTCAGATTAAGGTCCTTAAGAACAGAGATTTAAAAATCAGTTTTGTGTTGCCAATTCTTAGCTTGGTGCCTTACACCAAGTGTTTTCAACCTATTTTTGATGAATAAAAAGTAAAGATGTAGTAACTGTCAAATGTCAGTAACAAAAGTAGGCTAAACATTGTTTAAAGAGAAGATAGCAGCTTTCTTGTTTGAGACACCCACAAAACTGTGGAATGTTGAAAATACTATTCTGTGTCTTGAGTCAGCCAAAATATATATCACACACATAGATCAGCAGAAAACTATCTATAAAGTGTTCTACCTAATTTCAGAGAAAAGGAATAAATATACTCAGGAGCTTTTTTTTAGTACGATTTTTGCTTCCAACTAATGGTGTGTTTGGGGCAATGGCAAGGCTCTCAAACACTGTATATACTGTAAAACAATAAGGAGATTGCTAGAATTGTGGTGAAAAAGAGAGCTAATGAAAAGGGACCTTTGAAATATAATGAAAATAAATAGTTCTTCCTCTTCCAACTTTCCTCCAGGGAGCAGGTTATGAAAGAGAGCTAGAATAGCAGACTCTGGAATAAAATTATTCCAGGGTAGAAAGTAATTAGGAGAGAGTACATGAAAGCCCAGGTTTAATTGTTCTTTTTAATACAGTGAAAGAAGGCATTCATCATACAAAGTGAGGGTCCCATTAATGGAATATTCCCCCAATGGAATACTGTAAATTAATATTTTTATATGTCCTGTAATTATTTTGCAAGTAGCACATTTGTAGTGCATTGTACTTCGGGTATGTGTTAAAAGCATTAATCAAGTAAATGTCATCATTTAAAACACACCATAATTGTGGAAACCATATTTAAGCATTTCTTTATTTTTTAATATTCCAAGACCCTCATGTGGATGACCAAAAATTTCTTCATCTTCTGAAAGGATCTTTTCTATTTCTAATTCACTTCCTGATATTGATTTCTAGATTTCTCTAGAAAGCTCACTTGGGATAGTAAATTTTATTTATAACTTCAAGTTCTACTGCTTCATCAGTTCCTGGGGTGTGCTGTAAACATCTGGGCACCCCACCTGGTTATGGACACAAAGAGCTTCACCTTCCCTTACATCCGATTTCTTCTTGGGAGTACAGAGGAAATTTGTGAGGCCCGTGACATCTTCCTGGGCAGAGTGCTGTGTGGGCATAAATGGGGCTTTAGGACACTCCAGGGGAGCTGATTATAGATACAGCCTTCTAAATACTCAGCTGACAAGTCAACTGTCTTAGTTAGGATAAATTAAAAACTCAATGGGCTACTTAACCATGTTAAGTTGTCATTTTCTCTCCCCTAGGAAATTCCTATATTCTTTGGTAGCTCATATAAATGTAACCTCAGCCCAAACTGTGACTCAAAAATGCAGTTGCTTTTCAAATTCATCCTAGAAGAAACATGACCTCAATGTTACCTGGACATAAACCCAGGATCAGCTACTGGCCTTTGAGCCAATTACCTACCTTCTCTGTACTTCAGTTTTCTCATCTATAAAATGGCAATGATAATAGTGCCTGCATCTCTGAGATTTATTGGGAGGATCATGTGTTCACACTTATAATACGCTTAGCAGGGACTCAGCCACGTACAAATGCAACACCAGGGTTTGCTATTATTTTTTCCCCAGTTCTACTGCTGAAATTTGTTGAACAAGATATTTACTTTGACTGAGTTACAGTTTCTCAGAGGGTGGACGAAATGAGATAAAATATGCATAAGACTTGGAAAACTATTCAGAGGTATGGGAAAGCTTACAAATTGCCAACCAAAGAGAAGAGTCATACTGATTATATTGACTATAAAATATAGGATAAGATTTTTTAAGCCCCTAAAGTAATTATATTTTGTTTAAAATCAGTACATTTTCATTTTTTATCTTTTGAGAGAAATCCTCATTGTACTCATAATCATGTAATATATATGTGTGTGTGTGTGTATATATATATATATATATATATACACACACACACACACACACACACAAACACACAGCCATAAGCAAGTATCCTTTGGGAGATTAAATTTCCTAGTAATGACTCCTTATTAGTACTTCTTTTGTGTTTATCATGTATTTCATGGAATGGAAACCAAAATTTGTGGCAGTCAAATTCATTCAATATCTTGTTATGAACAATATCCTTAATAGTTTTTATTTAAAGAAATGATTCATCATGTGCTTCTAGTAAATGTGAAATTATAAATGCTATACGATGGGAACTTGAATCAGATGTGGTCAGAAGAGATGAAGCTACCGCTCATTTCCACAGCATACCCCTTCTCACTCTACACACATGTACGCCCACACATATGCACACATAGTCCGGGTCCTCTCCAAAAGCTGGTAAATAAATGTGATGACTTTCAAAAGCAGGTGTTTTGTGAAAGCTGGATAAGTCTGAATATCTAATGTATCTATACTAAGGTGATGCCTAAAGCAACCTTGAAAAAGAGACAGACGAGTTAAGGCCAGACAAAATGGAGGTCCTCTGGGTTGTGCCTTAAGGCCTAAAGTGAGCTCAAAATACTAAAGATGCTGATGAATTGAAAAATCAGAGAAGGCAGCAAGTTTTGGGCTCAAGGGATGGGGCTGACCTCAGAGATTTATTTTCAGATCTTTTTATTTGTCTCTGCTGCATAGTAAAACTTGGGTGGGCAGAATTCTCCCCATTCCAAGGACCCTATATAGACCATGGTAGGATTTTATGGGACTGATACTCTGTTCTTTTTAGAGGGCCATTTATGCCCACTGTCTTTCCTCCTCTCAGCCAGTGTACATCAGTCTCTAAATCTTCCTCCCCCACCTTTGGAAATTTATGGCAGCTTTCAGCCAGGCTTGGCTTAAAGCCATTGACCTCTGTGGCCTGCGTTATTGACCAGAACACAGCATCTTCTGCCCACATAATATATGTCTCTTTATCTCCCCGAAAGGAAAGGAAATGACTCTTGGAATGACCAGGAACACAATAAAAATAAGAGAAGCTTTCCCATTTTTTTGTCAGTGGCATTTGGCTTTTGAAAGAGCCACACTGGGATCATCATGTGCATTAGGGTATGCTTTGAACTGGGCAATGAGGGGTACCCGTGGACCCAGGCACTATAGACCAGAGGCCCATCTCAAATACAGTCATGTTTTTGCAAATTTTCACTGTTAGTGTGGGTGAGACAAATGACCTTAGGTCACAGTGCCTCACAGTTGACTCGACAGACTCCTAAAAGTAAGCCCACTGAGATGCTTGTGAAAATATGGTAAGATTCACACACACACTACAGGCTTGAGTGAGCACTGGGGTGATGGGCAGTGTCAGAGAAGTTGGAGTTGGGAGAGTCTTAAGCCCTAATATAGTTGGAACCCCAAAATTTGTTAATGAGTAAATTTATACCCAATAAGAATATAGAACTTATCCAGGTCAAAGCAAGTAGGTGCGAAAAACGGAGCCCAGAACTAGGTTAATGTGTGAAGCAGAGTGGGGCCTCAAAAACGCAGCTGGCCTTGTCCTTCAAATATTCCTCCCAGTGGCTTGGGAGGCTGAGACAGGAAGACTGTGAATTCAAAGCCAACCTCAGCAATGGTGAGGCACTACGCAACTCAGTGAGACCTTGTCTCTTAATAAAAAATACAAAATAGGGCTGGGGATGTGGCTCAGTGGTCAAGTGCCCCTGAGTTCAATCCCTGGTACCCCCCAAAAAAGTATTCTTCAGCTATTAATTCTATGCTTACCTGTAACAAGGAACAAAAAAGCCTCTTGATTCTCCTGTCAGGTATTATTCCCTAAATCTCATACTCAAGAGGTATCAGGTACCTTGTACTACCACATTCAGACAAGAGCTGGGTGCACCTCAGAGAAAAACCATAAAGGAAAGTGATTCAAAAAGTGGCACTTAAAGATTTGCAGCCTCAGACAAGCTTCTTATCCTCTATGCCTTCGATTCCCTGTGGATACAATTGGAAAGGGAGCCCCAGTCAACCAGTGAGAAGGGAGATAGCTGGCACAGGGAAGCAGTCCATCAACTGAAGTGCTATTGTTACAGCCTTGGGTAGAGAAAAGACATGTGCTACTGCAAAACACTCTACATGAGTTGGAGCATTTTATCTGAGTGGGCCAGGACTTTCTGGAGAAGGGCTTTGGCAGAAGTCATAAATTCTTAGCAGAGCTGTAATTCACTGAGGGCTGGCAGGCTTATGTTCTACCTTCAGTATTAGTTCTCAGGTGTAAAGGGCCAAGCACCTAGGTGGTGCCATTACTCTTTGTGGAACACCAGGATATGCTGATACACGCAGTTCTGCTACAAAAACTGGAATCCAGAAACAAGATTACTTAGAAGAAGACGTAGACTTATGTATATGTCTACCATAATTTGTCATGCCCATGATAGAAAATAGTAGAACTGGAGACGGCAGATTCCTTATAAAATTTCCCATCTTTCATCACCATCCGTTTATTACTTGTTTATAAGATTGTTTTGTTTTGTAAGTAGTCTCAAGGAGACAAGCTGGAGCAAACACCAAAATTTTAAAATAAAATTTGTAAAGTGAAAACTTTAAAATGAGAAAATTCTGTCTGGTAACTTTTTTTTTTCCCCTGGAAACTTTAAAAATTCATATTATTGAATTTTAGTGAGAAAACATCTCAATACAGCTTATAAACACCCAGGATCCATAGAAAATTTGAGAACCACTGTAAAAGAGGGTTAACAACCAGAGGAAGCTCTATTTTCTAGTCATCTAAGTGTTAAAATAAGGGAAAGAGAACCAGAGATTTGTAAATACAGGTGATTTTAAACAAACATTTTCCCTAACCAAGATCATTAAAAAATATGAAATCGAAAGAAACTATTTCAGGGTCTATAGTCAAGTCTTTAAGATATTTTAATAAGCCATAACTCTATCACCATGAAATTTCTCTCAAAACTGGAAGAAAGTAGCCAAGTATTGGGAAGGTAACTGAAGCCTTTAAACTGTGCCCATATAAATCAAGCAGGACCTGGAAGTATTCCAATCCTATTTAGAATCTCTTTCAGTTTTCTCAGATTTTTTCCTTTGGGAAATAGCATATTAAAGAGCCTAACAATTCAACCTTAAAAATTGTGTTTCTATATCATGTTTTTAAAAATGGATGGCTAAGCACCCCAAATGCACACTAAAATAATGGATTATGTAGAATTTTAAAAAGATTTTCTGCAAGAATATTTAATGATTTGGAAAGATAGACACTATACCAAGGGGAATGTAAGTCTATAAACCATATTATTTCATTTTTAAGCTATATACATATATGCATAAAAAATCACTAAATGGTTAATAGTTGATGCTATCAACAATTGCTCTATTTTAATATATTTTCACTTTTAAGAAACATACTGATTTTGTAATAAGCAAACCATAATTGTTAGTGTGAAAATTAAATCTGAGTTTCTTTGCAATGTTACCTAATTACTGAAGTACCAGAAATGCAACATTTCATCTATAAGACTGATCCCAGCACATGCACCCAGAAGACAGCATAAAACACAAAGATAGCCAAGTAGAATGGAGCAGAGAGGGAAAGGGAAAGAACTGGGGAATAAAGTTGACCAAATTTTACAGGGTACATGTATGACTATACAACGATGCATTCCAATTTTATATACAATGATAATGTACCAATAAATAAATAAGTAGAAGGAAGTGCAATAGAATAGAGAACTGTAATCAGGGGAGAGAGTAGTGGAGGAAAGGGGGTATAGGAGATTGAAACAGAGAAAACTAGGGTCTATGCATTTATGAATATGTCAAAATGAATCCCATTATTATGTATAACTATAATGTTCTAAAAAGAAAGAACACAAAGATAGGCACAGAAAATGTGGGTACATGTGTTTAGTTGTGTTTATAACTCTTCTTTTTTTTTATTTTTTAAGAGAGAGGGGGAGAGAGAAAGACAGAGACAGAGAATTTTTTAAATATTTTTAATATTTATTTTCTCAGTTTTCAGCGGACATCTTTGTTTGTATGTGGTGCTGAGGATCGAACCCAGGCCGCACGCATGCCAGACCAGCGCGCTACCACTTGAGCCACATCCCCAGCCCTGTTTATAACACTTCTTATGTTTGCTAAATACAAATGTAAAATCTCTCAATTTGATTGGCTGTTAGGGTACATAGATCTATTTCAACAGACAACCTTCATTAGCTATAATCTAGGGGATCATTAGAAAATACAGTTTTGACCTCATAGTCACCTGATAACTTTCCATAGTTCAGTTGAGAGAAATTCAATTTTTTTAAAAATTAAAAGTAACAATTCTGTTATTATAAAACTAAATCTACTTTTCCAAATATTCTAAAATCAATACCTAGATCCATCAGGAATTGCGTTCCCATGGAATTGTTTATTTAACTTGCACTTGAGTGTGACACCAGCAATCTGGGTTGAGAAATAGTCAAGAGGGAAAAAAAGAAAACCAATATTCCACACATTTCGAAGATATTATTGAGAATATAATCACATCCGCCTTGTTTAGGAAGAACTCCAGAAAAAAAATCTCACTCTGACATTTTAATAGCAAACAACAGCCAAAATTCTCCCAAACAATCGGTCTGTTTTCATCTTGAGAATATTATGAATGGATTGATCAAGGGTCCCTTTTCCAGTTGCTCTTGCGTAGCTCGAAGCCAAATGTGTGGCCCAGCTGCAGCAAATGTGTGAGGCAATGTGAGATGTGTTTTTAAACCTAATTCTTGACTCAATTTTATGTTCCCACCATGTTTTCCTTTCTTTTTGTCTCTTGCTTTAAAAAAAAAAAAACAAAAAAACAAAAAACTACTAAAGTAATGCACATGTGTGGGAACAAATCAATGAGGACAGAACTTAAGGGGATGAGCAGCAGCCTCCTACCTCTTTGCTCTCCACCTCCACCCCTTATTCTACCTCTTCTGTTCATTTTGGGTTCTTTTAGCATTTATCTCCTTATCTCCATAAATCTAGATAAGAGCCTTACCTTCTTTTTCTCCATCTGTCAACATGAGATATTATCTCTACACACCTTAGTATGAAGGGGGAGAATTTAGTTCATTTATTCTAAACTTCTTCCTTCTGCAAGTGCTTTTTATTGTTATTTTTGTTTCTACAGTTCTCACCTCTGCATCTTTAAATATATATATAAACCTTTTAATCAGAATCTCCCACTCCAATCTCTTTAATCAATTGTACAACAATTATGAGCTGTTTCATTTTAAAAAGTAAAAACAACACAAATGCAAGAGCAATAAGGCCAAAGACCTCATGAAGAAAACAAAGCTAAATAGTTAATGAGTCCTAGAAAACATAAAGGAAGGTAACAGGCTCCATAGGCCTCAGACATTGTGTCAGGCTCTCAGTTTTATTATGGGCTCAGCCTCATTTACAGTTAAGCTTAACATTTGGGCTTAAACTGTGCTTGAACAATGAGTTGCAGTCATCCACCTACAGCAAGCAAAATCCTTTCAGAACTTTTTGTGGTTACTTGAAGCCTGAGGTTTCAGTTTGTCTTCTCTAAAATGTTTATTACATTTATTAAGTACTTCTTTCCCACAGGAAAGCTTTTCTCCTCCTAGTATCCTTCGTTCTGAAGGTTGCTTTGTGGGTCAGGGTGATGGGTGATGGGTTGGACACATCAGACACAAAGGGGACTTCACAGAAGACAGTTTTCAATAGCTCAGGCAAAGACAAGTTCAACAGCAGCAAGTGGACTTAGCCTCCTATGCCATTCTCCACAGCCATGCACTGGACAGATGGTTAGCCAGGTCCTGAGTGCAAGCCCAAGGGCTGCTATTATTAGAGAAAAATCAACCCTGCCCCAGATTCAGACTTGCACTCAGAGGCTAGTGAATGATTGGAGTTGTGATTGCATGGAGGTGGGGACAGGTGACAGTTTTGATTTTCTAATTTGTAAAAAAAAAAAAAAAAATAGACTGAACCAAGAGTTGGTATTCTTGACCCAGTCCTTCTCAGTTGTGCTGCTCTTGAGTATTGGCTGGCTTTTGGTTTTGTGCTGGTTGGGTTCCTTCAAACCCTCTTGAACATCCCTTAGCCCGTCAAGATGTGACTGATGTGTCCAGTGTGAACTCTTCAACTGGAGGCACCTTGTGTCCAGCATACCTTAAATTTTGGTTTGGGTAATAATCACCTAATAAAATGGTTAAAATACACATTCTTGTGCTAGAACCCCACCCCCATTTACAAACACATACACCCCTGACTTCCAATTAGTAACTGAGCTGGATGGAAGCTGGAGCATCTATTACTACAGCAACGCGAGTGATGGAAACGCAGTCATCTTTGGACCCAGCATCGATAAATATTTTCCACCCTACCCAGTTCCGACCCCACCCCTATGACTAAAGGGGGAACCAAATAATAATAATAAATGTAATGGGCCCCATAGAAAGAAACCAACCTCTTCTTGACCACCAGAAAGACCAAACCTTAGGTCCATACGATCCCCACTGCCCCGCCCTCCTCCACCCCGACCTCCACATTTAAATTCCTTTTCGCCACCACCTCCTTCTTCTCCAGCTGCAGAAGAAAGCAGAAAGTGGCGGCGCGCTCCCGCCCTGCGCCCGCGCGAGGGGGCGCCCCCTGCCCTGGGCTAATTAACCGCTCTTCAGAGGCTCTCATTAAGCCAAAGGGAAAGTTCCCCAGCGCCGAAACTCTCCGGGAAGTCCAGGGTAACATTTCCTCTCGGAAAGCTCTTCGCCACGATTCTCCCTGGGCTGCACTTGAGTGAAAGC